>NW_006922226.1:523717-530034 GCF_000298275.1 Orycteropus afer afer | reverse complement strand
CTCCTGCCCTTGTTTCAAATGATGATATTGAGCTTCTCCATCGCCTTTTCCACAGATGTAGTTTATTTGATTCCTGTGTATTCTTTCCGGCAAGGTCCATGTATATAGCCATATGTATGTTGTTGAAAAAAAAAGTATTTGCCATGAATAAGTTGTTGGTCTTGCAAAACTCTATCATGCAATCTCTGGCATCATTTCTATCACCAAGGCCATATTTTCCAACTACAGATGATTCCTCTTTGTCTCCAATGTTTGCTTTCCAGTCACAAGTGATAATCAAAACATCTTGGTTGCATATTTGGTCTATTTCAGACTGAAAAACTTCATAAAAGTCTTCAATTTCTTCATCTTTGGCTTTAGTGTTTGATGGGTAAATTTGAATAATAGTAGTATGAATTGGTCTCCCTTGTTGTTGTTCGGATATTATCCTATCACTGACAGCATTATACTTCAGGTAGATCTTGAAATGTTCTTTTTGGTGATTAATACACCGCCATTCCTCTTCAATTTATCATTCCCAGCATAATAGATCATATGATTGTCTAACTCAAAATGGCCAATAATAGTCCATGTCAGCTCACTAATGCACTAATATCAATCTTTATGCATTCTATTTCATTTTTGGCAACTACTAATTTTCCTAGATTCATATTTCCTACATTCCATGTTCTGATTATTAATGCATGTCTGCATTCATTCATATATATATATATATATATATGTTGTGTTGTTGTTATATATAGTATATATATGCTTATGTATGTGTGTGTGTGTGTGTGTATAAGAACCCTGCTGGTGTAGTGCCTAAAGGCATTTGACTGCTAATCAGAAGGCTGGTGGTTCAAACCTACCAGCCAGTCTTTGGAAGGAGGATTCGGCAATCTACTTCTGTAGAGATACTGCCTTGGAAACCCAAGGAGGGGTCGCTATTAGTCAAATCAACTCGACAGTAGTGAGGTATATGTACACACACACATACATAAACATACACATACATATACACATGAAGAGGTGAGATAGAGTGAAATAAATTTTATCTCAAGGAAATTGCTCACACAGTTGTAGAGACTGGCAATTCCCATGTCTGTGGGTCAGAGATAACGCTGGAGGCTTCTCCTGACTCTTGTAGCTACAGGGTCTGACTAACTCAAGATCAGCAGGCAATACAGCAGGCTTCTAGGCTGATGAATCCAAGATCAGAAGGTAAAATGGGAGGGTGTTAATTCAGAAGCTGTGAAGGCAACAATCCCATGGTCAGCAGACAACATGGCAGGCTACTGGTTCAAGTCTAGATGATGGTGAACAAGATGCAGGATCATGAGCAAAAAGCAAGAAAGCTTTGCCAGAGCTTTTCCATAGATATTGGAAGCAGGCTATAACCTAAAGGAAATTCCCTTTCAACTGATGGACTGCTCATAGCAGATCTCATCATGGGAGATGACTACATCATAACTGTTAAACCACAGAGAATCATGGCCCAGACAAGTTGATACACAACTTTAACTATCACAACTACCTTGTAAAATTCCCTGTGTGCCAGTATGTGGGGAAACACTTACTAGATTTTACATAGTCCCAGGTGTTGGGCTATATTGAGGATGATATTATCAATATTTTGAAGATGTGCAATATACAGTAAACCTGCAGTACTTGGGTATTTGATTAATTATGTATTCTTGTTAGTTAAATATTTCTACACTAAACTATGCAAGACAAATGACTACCATTTTTCAAAGTATTAAAATGAAATATAACACAGCTTAACCCTAAAACTATGGTGAATGCAATATTTAAGTTGCTGATTTGAATGTTGCTGTATGATTCTCTGAGTCATGATGGAATTTTGAATTGGAATTCTTCTGTTTGATTCTCCAGTCTATAGACCTGGTGTGTGTATGTTGCAAAGCCAAGTTTTTGTTTTTGTATTTTTGTTCATTATTATTATTATTAACCAGAACAATGATGCCTTCATCCCATATACTCGTGTATGACCCTCCATGCAGCAGGGTTGCCTAAATATGACATCCACTAGAAACTAGTGCATAATCTTGGCCATGCATCCTCTTTGACTGTTTGGATGAGAATTTTATCAACCAATATATAAACAGAAAAGGAGAGAAGGGGCAGGATATGTAGTCAACTGAAACCTCCTCTGTAAAGGCGGTTGTTAATACTTAAAACTCACATTGTGACAAACTGAGAATTGAAGAATGTGCAAAAAGAAGGTGAGCTCAAGTAATAAAAAAAAGGAAAAAATAGAGTTCTATTTGCACACTATGAATCTTTCAATTTTGTGCCATTAACTATTCCAACAGTAAGCTTTGTACAAAACTATAAGTTACATATTGTGATCCTATACACTGAAAAGAGGGAGGAAAAGGGATACAGCCTTAAAAGTAATAATTGTGCAAAACTCACCTCACAGAATTGTGTAATGAGCATTTATGATTAACCAGAGAGACACCCTGGTGAAAATGAGCCAGACTGAATAATAGGTGCATAATATTGTTTGAATGCCAATTTAAAATATAATTCTGTAATAGGAAATGAAAATCTAAATAGGAAATATTGTTAACATGCAACACGGTGAGTGAGAAGCTCCTTCTGAACCACATACGAATTGCAAAGGAGTCCTTGGGTGGTGCAAGTAGTTAAGTGCTTGTCTACTAACTGAAAGATTGGGGGTTCAAACCCCCCTAAGAGGTGCCACAAAAGAAAGGCCTGGCAATCTGTTTCTTAAAGTTCACAGCCTTGAAAACCTTATGGAGTGCACTTCTATTTTGGAATACTTGTGGTCTCCATGAGTTGGATCTACTCATTGAACAAAACCAAATTCACTGCCATTGAGTTGGATCTGACTCATAGTGACCCCTCCTTGGATTTCTGAGTTGGTACCACTAAGGAAGTAGATTGCCCAACCTTCCTTCCAAGGAGTGGCTGGTGGGTTTGAACTGCCAGCCTTCTGGTTAGTAGTCAAATGCCTTAGGCACTATGCTACCAGAGTTCCCAACTCATTGACAACTGCTTTTTTTTGTTTGTTTGTGTTTTCAATAGGTTACAAACATAGTGGCGCAATGTTTCAGTAATGAAAAACTTTTTACCTGTTGAGATAATATACCAATTTATAATTAATTTAATTATATTCTAGACAATTATTAACATATATGTGTAAAATGTTCAGAATTAGGAAATGTTTTAAAATCTTCAACTACACCCAAAAAAGCCAGTAATTTTTATTGATTCTCATCTAATTCAAGGATTTTCCTTTTTGGTCTACTTCCTTAAATGTGGAAGTAATGAAGTGTACAATATATGCTATTTCCATAAATGATCATGGCTCTGTTGACCTTAGAACAGAAGTAGATATTAGGATGAGAACACTCTCACTGAGGAGATTAAATACGCTTTTATTGTAAGACTATAGTAAAATTAATCACAGTTTGACTCTTATTCTGACCTTGATATAATGATAGTATATGAGCACAATATAAGCTGTTAATGTTTCTTTTTCTTTTTTTAGTTTCTTATTACTAAAGAAAAGAAAAAAATATGAAATTTGAAGTTAAAGCAGTGTGTTGGCCAGTTGCCATCAAGTTGATGAGAAGTCACAACAACCTCATGAGTGTCAGAGTAGAAATGTGCCGCATAGAGTTTTCAATGGTTGATTTTTCAAGTAGAACATCAGGTCTCTCTACCAAGCTTCCTCTGGATAGACTTGAACCTCCAACCTTTGTGTTTAGTGGATGAATATGTTAACCATTGTATCACCCAGGGATTCCAAAGCAGTGCTTTAGTAAAGTTTATTCATCCAGGTTAGAATTCCAAACTAGGAGTCAGAATATTGGTCCTGATTCTGCTATTAGCTAGCATGTGCTTTAAAATAAGTCCCCTCTCACCCTCAGTTTCTTCATTTATAAATTTGCCCTTGGAATACAAGTAACTCAGTATTTGAAATGATTGAGGGAATGGGGCCTCTGCAAACCTGGCATTGTTTAAAGGGGAATGAAAACCTCTTACACAGAAAGGTCATTAATACCCTCACTGCCATTGAGTGGATTCCTCAGTTCTGACTCATAGTGTCCCCCATTGTGTTTCTGAGGCTGTAAATCTCTGCAGAAGTAGATAGCCCCTTCTTTCTTCTGGGAGCAGCTGGTGGGTTTCAACTGCTGACCTTCTGATTAGCAGCCAAATGCCTTATCCTTTACACCACCAGAGCTCCTTACCTGGAAAGGAAGAAAGATATTTTACTTGACTGACCTTTTATCTTTGAAAGTCAAATACAAACTATATGGCTTTTATTTAGTTTTCATGCTGCATACAAATGGCCCCAGTCCCAGTGTGGGGAATTAGATCCCTAACTTAAAAAAAAAAAAAAATATTTGAAAGCTTGTTCTTAACGCTTTCCTGTTAAATGACCCAGGATTTCTGAAGCTATGGGCTTTCCTTGTGGGGTCTGAAGAGGTTTTTGTCTCATTAGGAACCAATGAGTACTCCTTAGGGACAGTTCTCTCTCTCATGGTGAAAAGCACACTTCTTTATGACAATACACATTGCTTACTGTGCATGGAATAAAACTTTACACCTTCCTCATTTTTTCAGCTTACTACTTGTCTTAAATTATTTGGAAGAATTATAAACTACATATCGAGATATAAAATAGAAACATAAAAATGTAAACATGAATCTATAACCTGAAAACACTGTGGTTCTGCAATGGAATTATTTAAATTATATAAAACTTGCTAGTCCTCAACTGGTGGTGTAGTGAATAAGACACTTGGCTGCTAACCAGAAGATCAGCGGTTCAAACTCACCAGCTGCTCCACTGAAGGAAGATGGGGCAATCTACTTCCCTAAAGATTTACAACATGGGTCATTATGAGTCAGAATTGACTCAACGGCGGTTTATTTTTATTTTAGTCCTCAACTGGTACAATTGTATTAATGTTTCTTTTAATCCTTTATTTTCATCCTTTATTTAAACAAAATGATTTGTTCCTTGTGATTGCAGTACATTAATGAAATACCAAATGTAACGTTTAAAACTGGCATTTTCCCTAAGAGGGAAAATAAGTCTTATTTTCTTTGAAATAATTTAAGATAGTTTTTGGTACAAGGAAAACAGAATTTACTTTAAGTCAAGGTAGCAAATTTTTTGTACTGCATATTGTAGGATGAAAGTATGACAACCACAGCTAAGTCCTTTGAGGCCAGAAATGCATTTGATTGTATGCAATGTAACTACTTGATATAATTTTGAAGAGTTTGATTTTGGCATTAAATTTAGTTAATTTATTAAGATACTTTACACCAATATCACAGCAAATGTAGGAACAAAATATTTCTGAAAGTGCTTTTAGAGGAAGCAGCCAAGATAAAGAGTTGTAGTCTATAGAGTTTCTTTGACCTGATGTCACAAGGATAAATCATAGATGGATTTGGAGGGAACATTCTTGTACACAGGATGTAAAATCATTCTGAAAAGTACTATTATGTTGTAGGAAGATGACATTTTGATACCTTATTATATCCAAATATTTCATCTTTTTTACAAGTTATGAGTATTCTAGGGAACATTTCATTAAAATTTCTATGTGACCTTCAGTGATAATCTTAAAACAAGCATCACTAATTCCTTCCATTTTGTTTCTTGTGTGAAGAAAAAAATGAACTTCATTATAGGAAACAAGTTTTATTGTTATTATTTTTTACCACTGAAAGACATTTTTAAGTCCCTCTGCTTATTAAATATTACTAGTTGACATTAAGCATAACCCCAAAATGTAACATTAATTTCTTCAGAGATTAGAATATAGCTCAATGTACTGGGCAGAATTTAACAGTAGCATAACTAAGGTGAAGCAAGCAGGAGTGCTTACTAATTAGGACATGTGCAACTCCCACTGAAATCAACAAGAATATTGCAGCAATTCAATTTTCTCATGTAGCTTTCATTTCTTAAAAGTATAGATGACCTTAATCAGTATGCAAATGCTTTGTTTTCGTGGAGAGTGGAAGAATTTGTGCAATCCAAAATAATCCTGTATGGACTTTTGCATAAGGAATAACCATCTACATTATTTTAACTAGTTTGAAAGCTGCAACCTGAACAAAGACAAATTATAAGCAATTTTATCTCTGGTTTGGTAAAGCTAAGTAGAGAATTGGATTTTGTTTTCTTAGATACCTTCAGGTTTAAAGCAAAAGTTAAAAATGACTTTCTTATTTAAATAATTATGAAGTCCTTTTAAAACAAATATAATATTGCTGTTGTTGTTGTTGTTGTTATGTGCCGTCGAGTCGGCCCCGACTCATAG
>NW_006922226.1:522351-523617 GCF_000298275.1 Orycteropus afer afer | reverse complement strand
CAAGTGCTTTAGCCACTATGCTACCAGAGCTCCTAAATATAATATTAGGTGATATTAATTAAGCTGTCTTCTTGAACTGGAACATGAAAGTAACAAAACTGAACACACCTTGCTTGAATTATTGCGTGTGTATCTGTTCATGAACACACGCAGGGCTGGATTAAGTCATGTGAGGGCACTAAACACTGAAAGTCTGTAGGGTCCCTTCTCTGCTTACTCAAGCATTTGAATGGGATATATAATATAGTGTTTCATTCTACTATATATAGGCTCGCTATGAGTAATAGCTGACTTGATAGCACTTAACAACAAAAACAAACACATACATACTTATATGTGTGTGTATGTGTGTGTGTATCTTAGCTATCCACAAGGTAATATACGTTTAAATGCTACTATATAATATTAGTAATTGAACACAAACATTTCATACTCCATTTAACCTAATGAGATGAACTGGATTATAAAATTTTTAGTGATGTACCTTACATACTCAGATTTTTACTATATATTACATTTTCTACAAACAGAATATTCCACTCATCCCACAACAAAGGAAAAGTCTGTGAACTTAGTTATTTCAACCATGAATGTAAAATTCTATTGATATCCCACAATGAAAAATTGACTTTCACCAAATTTATTTAAATGGCTCATACTTCAATTTTGATGCTTTTTTCATAATAAATGTTATAATTATAAATGAACACATGAAAATATGTCATGAAATTATGAAATGAAAAAGATGTAGTAAAAATGTCATGAAATGAACAGAAAACAAATATTACAGCAAATCACTGTATTTTGTTTTTAGATAAGTCTTTCATATCTTGTTGCTGTTATTGTGAGGTCCCATCTAGTCAGTTCCAACTCTTAATAACCCTATGTACAATAAAACAAAATGTTGCCTGGTTCTGTGTCATGCTCACAATATGTGCTAAGTTTAAGCCCATTGTTGTAGCCACTGTGTCAGTTTATATCTTGAGGATCTTCCTCTTTTTCCCAGACCCTCTACTTTACCAAGCTTGATACACTTCTTCGGGGACTGGTCTTTCCTGATGACAGGACCAATATGTGAGGAGAATTCTCACCATTCTCACTTCTGGGCTGTACTTTGTCCAGGACAGATAAGTTCATTCTTCTGGCACTCTATGGTATATTTAATATTTTTCTCCAACATCATAACACAAAGACATCAATTCTTTTTTGACCTTCCTTATACATTGTCCAGCTTTCTCATGCATATGAAGTGATTGAAAATACCAT
>NW_006922226.1:516059-522246 GCF_000298275.1 Orycteropus afer afer | reverse complement strand
TTGACTGCTGCTTCTATGAGTGTTGATTGTGATCCAAGTAAAATGAAATCTATGACAACTTCAATCTTTTCTCCATTTACCATGATGTTGCTTATTGGTCCACCTGTAAAGATTTTCATTTTCTTTATGTTGAGGTATAGTCCAGACTGAAAGCTGTAGTCTTTGATCTTCATAAGTAAGTGCTTCAAGTCCTCTTCACTTTCAGCAATGTTGTTCCATGTGCATATTGCAAGTTGTTAATGAGACTTTCTCCAATTCTGATGCTGCATTCTTCTTCATATAGTCTACTTCCTGAGTTATTTGCTCAGCATACAGATTGAATAAGACTGAGCAGTGTTTCATTCTGTTGTACATAGGGTCATTATGAGTAAGAGCTGACCCAATGGCACATAACAAGAACAACAGATTGAATAAGTGTGGTGAAATGATGCAACCCTGACACACACCATTCCTGATTTTAAACCATGCAGTATCCCCTTGTTCTGCTTCAATGACAGCCTTTTGGTCTGTGTAAGGTTCCTTATGAGCACAACTAAGTGTTGTGGAATTTCCATTCTTTGCAATGTAATCCATAATTTGTTATAATCCACACATGTTGTGACTTTGCATAGTCAATAAAACACTGATAAACCTCTTTCTGATAGTCTTTGCTTTCAGCCCAGATCCATCTGACATCATCAATGATATCCCCATCTTTCCATGTCCTCTTCTGAATCCAGCTTGCATTTCTGGAAGTCCTCTGTCAATATACTCCTGCAACTGTTTTTGAATTATCTTCAGCAAAATTTTACCTGCATGTGACATTAATGATATTGTTCTATAATTTTCACAATTTTTTGTTCACTGTTCTTTGGAATTGGCATAAATATACATCTTATCATGTCAATAAACCAGGTAGTTGTCTTCCAAATGTTTAGGCATAAAGGAGTAGGCACCTACAATGTTGCAACCACTTGTTGAAACATTTCAGTGAGTATTCCGCCAATTCTTGAAGCCTTGATTTTTTCTAATTCCTTCAGTGTAACTTGGACTTCTTCATTCAATATCATTGGTTCCTGATCATGTACTACCTCCTGTAGTAGTTCAATGTCTACCTATCTTTTTGGTGCAGTGGCTCTGTATATTCCTTCCATCTTCTTTTGATGCTTCCAGCATCATTCAATATTTTGCCCATAGAATCCTTCAATATTGCAATTTAAGGCTTCAATTTTTTCTTCAACTCTTTCAGCTTGATAAATGCTGAGACAGTTTTTGGATCATACCAAATTATGAATAACATTGCAAAAAGTGAGAATTCCAGAATACTTAATTGTCCTCTTAGAAAACTTATGTATAGATTAAGAGGCAGTCATTTAAATACAATAAGGGGATATTGCATGGTTTAAAATCAGGAAATGTGTGTGTTGGGGTTGTAGTATTTCATCATACTTATTCTATCTCTATGCAGAGCAAATAATCCAAGGAGCTGGACTAAATGAAGAAGAACATGACATCAGGATTGGAGGAAGACTCATCAACAACTTGTAATATGCACATGACACAACATTGCTTGCTGAAAGTGAAGAGGACTTGAAGCACTTACTTATGAAGATCAAAGACTACAGTCTTCAGTATGGACTACACCTCAACATAAACAAATTAAAATTCTCACAACTGGACCAATAAGCCACATCATGACAAACAGAGAAAAGATTGAAGTTGTCAGATATTTCTTTTTACTTGGATTCACAGTAAACACCAGTCAAAACAGCAGTCAGGAAATCAGATGTCATATTTCAACGGGGAAATCTGCTACAAAAGACCTTTTTAAAGTAGGTTAAGACACAAAGATGCCACTTTGAAGACTAAGGTGTGCCTAAACCAAGCCATGGTATTGTCAATCACCTCATATGCATGTGAAGCCTGAACAATGAATAAGGAAGACCAAAGAAGAGTTGATGCCTTTGAATTGTGGTGTTGGCAAAGAAAACTGAAAATAAAATGCATTGCCAGAAGAATGAACAGCTCTGTCCTGGAAAAATTACACATGGAATGTTCATTAGAAGTGAGAATGGCCAGACTTTGACCTGCATTGATCATGTTGTTAGAAGGGGACTACTCCCTGGAGAAGGATGTCATGCTTGGTAAAGTAGAGGGTCAACCAAAACCAGAAAGACTCTGAACAAGATAGATTGACACAGTGGCTGGAACAATGGGCTCAAACACAGCAAGAATTGTGAGAATAGTACAGGACCAGGCATGCTTTGTCTGTTGTACATAGGGTGGCTATGAGTTGGAGCCTAGTCAACAGCACTCAACAAAAACAATGATACACAGTATGATTCCTTTGCATAGCCAATAAAACACTGGTAAATATCTTTCTGGTATTCTCTGCTTTCAGCCAAGATCCATCTGACATCAGAAACAATATCCCTTATTCCACATCCTCTTCTGAATCCGACGTGAATTTTGGCAGTTCTCTGTTCATGTACTGCTACAACCATTTTTGAATTGTTTTCATCAAAACTTTACTTGTATGTGATATTAATGGTATTTGATAATTTCCATATTCTGTTGTATCACCTGTCTTTGGAATGGGCACAAATATTGACCTTATCATGTCAGTGGCCAGGTAGCTCTGTAGCTGTCTAGCTGTCTTCCAAATTTGTTTGGCATAGACAAGTGAGCATCAGTTTACTAAAACAACTCAGTTGGTATTCTGTCAATTCCTGGAAATTTGTTTTTCATCAATGCCTTCAGTGTAGCTTGGACTTCTTCCTCCAGTACCATCTCTCTTAGACTGGGTTTCCATGAGTAGCAAAAGCAGTGAGTTTATATATATGTATATACATACACAATACATACATCTACATATATGTAGATGTATGTATGTGTGTATGTAAGTATGTATGGAGAGAGAGAGAGAGAGTTATCTCAAAATCTCAAGGAAATGGCTCATGAAATTGTAAGGCTGGCAAGTCCCAAGTCTGTGTGTCAAATGTTAAACTGGAGGCCTTTCCTGACTCACATAACTGGAGGGGCTGATGAATCCAAGATTGACAGGACAGATACCAGGGTGCTGGCTCATGGGCTGCAGAGACTGGAGCATCCAATATTAGTAGGCAATATGGCAGGTCAATTATTCAAGTTCAAAGACCTGGAGATGATGACAAGCAAGACACAGGATCAAGGTTGAGCAAAAAGCAAGAGAGCTATGCCAGTATGTCCATATATAATGTAAGCAGGCCATATCCTGGAGGAAACTCCCTTTCAACTGATAGGCTGCTTGTAGCAGATCTCATAATGGAGATGATTACATTATATCACATCTCAACATGGGGGGTGGATGACTACATCATAACTGCTAAACCATGGAGAATCATGGCCCAGCCAAGTTGACACACAACTTTAACTAACTAACACACCATCTATTCTTGATCACGTGCTATCTCCTGAAACGGTTGAATGCCAACCAATTCGTTTTAGTACAGTGGCTCTGGGCATTCCTTCCATCTTCCTTGGTGCTTCCTGTGCTGTTCAACCTTTTGTCCATAGAACCCTTCAATATTGCAAATCAAAGCTTCAATTTTCAGTTCTTTCATCTTGAGAAACACTGCGTGTTTTCTTTCCTTTTTGTTTTCTTAGTCCTGGTCTATGCATATTTAATTATAATACTTGATTTTGTGTTTGTGAGTCACCCTTTGAAATGTTCTGATCAGTTATACTTTATCATTTCTTCATTCAATTTAGCACTCTACCTTCAAAAGCAAGTTTAAGGATTTCTTCTGACATCTGTTTTTTCTTTCTTCCCTATCTTTTTTAGTTACCTTTTACTTTCTTAATATGTGATGTGTTTGATGTCATCTCACAACTCATCTGGTCTTCAGTCATTACTGTTTAAAGTGTCAAATATGTCCTTGAGATGGTTTCTAAACTCAGGTTGTACTGTGGCTCTTCTGGACTTATCTTAAGTGTCTTCAGCTTCAACTTGAACTTTCATATGAACAATTGATGGTCTGCTCCACAGTCAGCCCTGGCTTGTTCTGACTGATAGTATTGACCTCTGTCATCTCTTTCCACAGATGCAGTGTATTAAATTCCTGTATATTCCATCTAGTGAAGTTCACGTTTATAGTTGCCATTCATGTTGTGGGAAAAGGGTATTTGCAATGAATATTTTGTTGGTGCTGCAAAATTCTATCATGCAATCTCAGATGTTATTTCTGTCACCAAGGCAATAATTTTTCCAGTTACTGATCCTTCTATTTTGTTGCAAATGTATGCATTCCAATCACCAGTAATTATCAATGCCTCTTGATGGCATGTTTGATCAATTTCAGATTGTAAAAGTTGGTAAAAATCTTCAATTTCTTAACCTTTGGCTTTAGTGGTTGATCCACAAATTTGAATAATGGTATTAACTGATCTCCCTTGCAAGTATATGTCTATTACCATTTCACTGATAATACGCTATCATTATTTTTCAAGATTGGTCTTGAAATCTTCTTTTTGATGAAGGATGTGAGGCCATTCCTCTTCAACTTGTCATTACTGCCTTGTAGACTGTATGATTATCTGGTTCATAATGGCCAATACCAGTCCATTTCAGCTCAGTAATGCCCAGAATATTGATCTTTATGTGTTTCATTTCATTTTTTACAACTTCCAATTTCTCTAGATCCATACTTCCCACATTCCATGTTCTAATTTTTAATGGATATTGCAGCTATTTTTTTTCTCATTTTTAGCCATACCACATCAGCAAATGAGGGTCCTGAAAGGTTTACTACATCCCTGTCATTAATATCAACTCTACTTTGAGAAGTCAAGTCATATTTTGAGTGCCCTCCAACCTGAGGGGCTCATCTTTTAGCACTCTGTCCAACAATGTTCCACTGCTACTCAAAAGGCTTTCACTGGCTTTTTTTTTCTTAAGAAGTAGATCACTAGGTTTTTCTTCCTAGTCTCTTTTAATACTTCTTAGTGTCTCTTAGTGAAAGCTCTGCTGAAACGATCCACCGTGGATGATTCTGCTGGTGTTTGAAATACTGGTGTCATAGCTTCCAGCATCACAGCAACACTCAAGCTATCAGTGTACGACACAATGATATAGGAGTGGTAATTTCATTTATAACATGTTATAATTAGAAACATTTATTTCTATTCTTTGCTGTTATTAATTCTTCAATGATTTTTCAGAATTAAGTCACTGAACAATATTTACTTCCATACATAGTTAGGATAATGAATCAAGTCTTTCTTGAATCATTGTTGTACCCTGAAGATTTTAGAATCTCTTTAGGGATGAAAATGAGTTTTGTGTTGTTCAGTTTGTGATCATTAAATATAGAAATATGCATAAGGCAATGCCAACATTAGGGAGTATACATTGCATTTTATCATCTATTATGGAATCATGCATGCCTACATGATTGAAATTTGTCATTTCTGGGTTTGTATACTTAGTTTTCATGTAAGAATGATATCGTTGCACTTCTCTGTAAAGGTATATGTTTTAGTCTTCAGGATAAGCCTACACTAATTTCTCAGATGTCTTCATTTGTTCTTCATCAGGTATATCCACATTGTTTAAGAAGGAAAATCTATTTGGAAGAACTTTATAAACTCTCACCCTTCTTTTTAGGCCAGATTCAAGTATGTAAATGATGGTGTAGTATGTAGCATTCAATGATACTTCTGGCAGACTTTCTTCATTTACTTGTTTATTTCTAATGCTTCTGCAATGCTGAAATGCTTAATAATCAGGATTTGGCAGAATTTGTCTCATTGTGTTTTCAATATTTCAAAATTTCTCAAATTATGTAAATGCTCTTTTAATGAGTGGTTGAGATCTATGCATGTTTTTAATTTCCGAATCTTGGAGAGCTTCACACTTGAGATGAAAATATTGCAATATATCATTCCACATAACTACGTACATTCATTCTCTACCATTTGCATTTTGTTTTTAATGTCATCAGTTTCTCTTTTGGTATCTTCTTTTTGTGTGTGGTCTTCAGCAATATTTTCTAAGGACTCTAGAATCTGAGTGTATGATTCCAGGATTGCACTCATTGCTGTATCATGCATTTCCCAAGATGTATTAGAAAATATATTTTATTATTTTTTTAATTGTGATTTGGGTGAAAGTTTACAGAGCAAATTCACTTTCCATACATCAGTTTACATACACTTCGTCTCATGACGA
>NW_006922226.1:513704-515748 GCF_000298275.1 Orycteropus afer afer | reverse complement strand
CCAGTTTTGATCCCTTTCTAAGTGGTCGGCAGTGGCAGCCAGGCACCAACTAGTTCTTCTGGTCTCAGGGTAGTGAAGGCTAGGGTTCATGTAGTCCATTAGTTCTTTGAACAAATCATTTCATGCATCTTTGTTTTTATTCACTTTTCTTTGCTCTGGATGGGGAAAGACCATTAGTAGTTGTACTTTAGATGATCACTCACAAGCTTTTAAGACCCCAGTTGCTACTCATCAAGGTAGGATATAGAACCTTGACTATGTTATGCCAATTATCCTAGATGCCCCCTGAGATTATGGTCCTGAGCCCCCAGGGCCAGGGCCTCATTCCCGAAGGTGTTTGGTTATGACTAAGAAACAAGAAACTTTCAAAACTTTGCCCCCTCTATGATCTATTATATTCATGGATATATTTGCAATAGATATGCATACATATGTAGAAATATTCTTTGTAAAACTTATATATATTCATGGGTATACTCCCATTTGCCTTCCTACTCCTGTTCAGCTTGCATGTTTATCTATGTATATACTCATAGGTTATTGCTATTACTGTTGTTGATGGATTGTGGATGTAATAGTATCTACTTTTGCTACCTTTAACTTTTGTGCTCCTCCCAGTGTCTTCCTTTGCCTTGATCAGTTTGTGCTGACATCCACCTTATTTTGTATGGAATTTCCCTTCACCAGAGTTAATATGTGCCCTACCTTCTAGTTACATAGTCATTTTAACACTCACTCATTTCCTTAATATTTTCTAAGAAGTGCTCATTGGTGAGTAAAACCAAAAAAAAAACAAACTCATAGCCATTGAGTCAATTCCGACTCATAGCAACTGCCTTTGGGTTTCCAAGGCCATAAATCTTTACAGAAGTAGATTACCCAGTCTTCCTTCTGCAGAATGGCTGGAAGATTTGAACTGCCAACCTTCTGGTTAGCGGTCAAATGCATAGGCACTATGCTACCAGAGCTCCTTCCTTAGTGAACAGAGGTGGCCAAAAAAAAAGAAGTACAGAGTAAATAAATAGTAGAAAAAATATCAACCACTTACAGATAACAATCTATCTACTGCACATATCTTACAAGATTAAGTGAATGCACAGCATATGGTATGAAAATGGGATAGTTATTAAGTTCTAGAATTTTCTCTTACATGCCTTTGTAATACACTGACATATTGGCAGTATTGTCTTAGGACTAGCCTCTGTGCTTAGATCAATCAAGCTTGCAAGCTTCACATAAATAGTGAAGTACTTGATTTGCAATTTCTATACAGGAATGAATTTGACTGTTTTCAAGTTTATCAATCATATTTGACTTGCACCAAACCCTAAATCCATCCACAGCAAATTGATAATTAAATGATTTAGCACTGAATAGTTTGAAAACAAAACAACATGCAGAGCTGACTGATGGAGAATACAATAGCCACTCCCTCTTATAAATTTTACCATCAGATTTGCACCCTAGAAATAAATTCTGGCTACAGAACCTTGTTTGTTTGCCACCCAGAAATTTTTGACACAAATTTTCAGGTGGTTCACTATGTTGACAACCACCTGCCTCTCTTTCAATCCAATAATTTATAGTGTTAGAAGAAATATTATTCCACAAAGCAGGATTTGTATTCCTGTTAATTATGTGGTCGGCAGGTGCAATAGTTTCAAATTCTGTAATACTTTCATTTTCTATACCATTTTTAATTACTTTTATTGCAGCAAGGAATAGAAACAGAATTTAGAGCAAATTTTGTTATATTCATATTGCTGTTAGTAATATTAGCACTTGTGATAATACCACAACAATTTCTACCCATTAATCTTGAGTGTTCAATCCAAGAACTCTCTTCTGATTCATTACATTTTAAAAAGGAAGTTAATTTTAGAATTGTCTTTAGGGATTCACAAATTCTTTTCATCTTCTGTTAGCTTTCATTTTTGTGCTCTACTGAGTTGTTGCCATTTCATTATATCTGGATATAAAATTATGTTACTTTTTAAAATTTGGTTCTACTGCAGCAAATAAATTTGAATAATTGAAAATAAAT
>NW_006922226.1:512641-513239 GCF_000298275.1 Orycteropus afer afer | reverse complement strand
ATGTTCAATCTAAAGATGTGTTTTGGTTCCCTTTGGGCAGGAGAGGACCAGCTATGTCATGAATCACCTGATTATGTGTTCTTTGCATGTTGTCATTTGGTTGACAAGAGAGAACTGAATGTGAGGTTATACCCAATCAATCTGAAATGAAAAGGAAAATATAATTGTTATTGTATACAACATTTATAAAATATAAATTTTATTTCTTTGAGGAATTGTTCAACTCCCATATTTGGAGATATGTACATAATTGATGTAACAATAGCATGAATTCTTTTTTTTATGGTGATTTGGGTGAAGATTTACAGAGCAAATTCACTTTCCATACAGCAGTTCACATATACTTTGTCTCATGATATTGACCACAGTTTACCACGATTCAACAGCTCCCCTCCCACATCCTCCACATAGTCACCTCTTACTAGTGTCCATCCCTCCATGGACTCCTGTCCCCTGAGCTATCTCCCTGTGCATATGCAGCCCTTCTTTCTCAATGATTGTTTTCTCCAAGGAGTGTATCTACCTGAGGTAAATGTTCAACTCATATGCTTGTCTTCTGTTTGGCTGGAAACCACAGGTGTGGGTTCAATTCCAGACT
>NW_006922226.1:501381-502357 GCF_000298275.1 Orycteropus afer afer | reverse complement strand
CAGGTTCTTAAAGTAGATTCTGCTATTTATTGAGACGGGAATATAATGATAGTGTAGATGCTAGAATTCTCCATGCAGGATGTCAAAAACAAATGAACAGAAGATGGAGGAATAGGCAGACAAGCAACACAGATCCTCTTCAACAAAGAAAAGAGAAACCAATTGACAGAGACACAGAAGATAATCCTGGAACCATGAGCTTTGAAAGGAGCTATACAGAAGTGGATTAGGCACCAACTAGTGGAAAAACCTGAATGAAAACAGTGAATACAGAGATGGTCAGAGCTGGAGAGTGTCAGCTACTCTGACGATTCCAACAGCCTGAATATTTTGAAGTGGTGGTGGGACCTGAGAATTGACCTAAAGATCAGTCCTCGTCACCAAGGGCTGCAGGGACTACTGTTCTGGTGGCCTATGACTAGGAAGGGCAACAGTAAGGAAGGAGACAACCTGAGCTATGGACTTTCTGCTGTTTGGGGGGTGCAGCCATTTTGATTGTTTACATGTGGCAGCCATTTTGGATATTTAAAGTGACCGAGGGCGCAGCCATTTTGAATGTTTACAAAAGTGGTGGTCATTTTGGATATTAAAAATGACCAAGGGCACAGCCATTTTGGATGTTTACAAGTGGCAACCATTTTGGATTTTAAAGTGATAGCATTCTCATTCGGATTCCAGGGACTTAAGAACAGGCTCTGTTTGCCAGGGTTGGCAAAGACATACGAGAGGCTGACAACAGGAAAGGAGACAGGTGATGAGTGTATAAGTGCTGTCAAGTAGTGAATAGAGGATCACAGCACAGTACCCTGCCTATATAGATAACATACAAACAAAACAAAGAAAACGAAAATTGTGGGCAAGTCGCTCCAACATATAATCACCAAGTAAATAGAAACACAAAAATGTCACAATGCCTCAGAGGCAACAGAGCATCACAGTCCACACAAAGAAGCAAGATAAAGTGGTAGAAACAAGG
>NW_006922226.1:499750-500411 GCF_000298275.1 Orycteropus afer afer | reverse complement strand
ATGTCATTGGAATTCTAGAACAGGAAGAGAAAAATAAAACCACTGAGAAAATTGTCCAAGATTTGTTGGAAGAGCACTTCCCTGATATGATGAAAGATGAAAATATAACCATTCAGGAAGTCTGACCAACCCCAAACAAGATAGACCCCCAAAAGAAAAACACCAAGACATATCATCATAAAACTCACCAAAACCAAAGACAAAGAAAGAATTATGAGAGCAGCATGGGAAAAATGAAAAGTTACCTACAAGGGGCAACGGATAAGACTAAGCTCGGATTTCTCGACAGAAACCATGCAGGCGAGAAGACAGTGGGATGATATATATAAAATACTGAAAGGGAAAAATTTCCAACCAAGAATTATGTACCCAGCAAAATTGTCCCTCAAATATAATGGTGAAATTAGGACATTTCCAGATAAGCAGAAATTAAGAGAATTTGTTAAAACCAGACCAACCTTACAAGAGGTTAAAGGAAGCCCTTTGGACAGAGAAGCAACAACAGCCAACAACAACTGACCATTAACATACATAATGATATAACCCAGAAATCAACCCTGCTATGGAAGTATCCAAAGTAAATAAGCCTACAAGATTGTAAACAGGGAACCAGAGATAGCAACCGACAAATGAGGACAACTACAAACCAAAAAGAGGGAAA
>NW_006922226.1:496922-497619 GCF_000298275.1 Orycteropus afer afer | reverse complement strand
GTCAAGGAAAGGTTTATATACAGAGGGAAACTTTCTTTGTTGGTTGCCAGGGGTGGGAGGGGAGGGGAGGGAACACTGCAAAAAAGAAAAAAATGCATTGACCCATGTCACTTTAGTTTTGTGTATTTCACTGCCCATAAATTTTATTTCAATAAAATGCATTAAAAAAACGAACAAAGCAAAAGCTATTGGAATAATAATCCAGATAAAATAACCTAGCCAAAAATCACTTCCCCTGAACTGGCTTGTTATCAAGGAAGGAGCCATGTACTAATCCCAGGACTCAAGGTGTGACTGAAAAATTATTATAATTAAAGTTTGGAGCTATATTATAAAGTGATAATATTTAAATATTTGGGTATTTGATAAGATTTAAATGTTATTGATAGAAATTAAAATAGAGTCCTAATTATCGAATTGTAATCTAGGCTAATTACCTAAATATAGCTTAATAAAAATTATCTATTTGACTAGTTAATCATGTCTAAGTTTTCTTTTTAAATAGTAGTTTTATTAGTTTTTCAAAAATTAAGGCACAAGATATTTTTATTACAACTCAAGTCTATTAAATTTCATTATTATAGTTCAAATCAAAACCATACTCACTGCCATCAAGCCTGTTTTGGCTCGTAGTAACTGACCTTTTAGGACAGAGTAGAACTGCTCCACAGGGTTTCTAAGGCTGTAAATCTTCACA
>NW_006922226.1:495031-496482 GCF_000298275.1 Orycteropus afer afer | reverse complement strand
GTAAATGTAACCATGTCACATACTTTACTGAAATATATTTGTGATATTTGACGGTAATGATAAGTATGAAGAGTCAACTGAAATATTTCAATCTCTCTATGTAGTCAATTTTAATTTTTTGACTGTGTAATCAGAATATCATTTTGTAACATTAATAATTAGTTCAAGTTCAAAGCAATTTTACACTAAATTTTTATCTATTTTCAATTCCTTAGAGAATTTCCTGTCAAAGAAGAGAATCTTTGAAGTCACGGACATCTACAGAGATTATGATGAAAATTTAGTCATTTACACTTAAAGAAGATATTACCAATGAAGCTATCTTTGCAATCTTTGTTAACATCCTTAAATGTGTACTTTTTCCAAGTACCTAAATGAATAATGTAGTGCTAACTGACTAAGCAATAGAGTTCATGTTGTCATGAATTGTGAAGTAGCCGAAGAACCTTTAGTGGGAAGTAAGGATATTCCTATTGCCTGGGTTGTTCTAAGAGCACAATACAGGAAATCAATAAACCTAGTCTCACAGCTGCTACCGTATCATTGTGTGACCTGAAACAGGCTACATTTTCTGGTTCTTAGGGGACTTGTTTGTAAAATGCATAGGTTGGACATGTTAATCACCAAAGTTATTTCCAGTTCTAACATTGTGTGACTATGGTTTCAAAACTGCTCCTTGGTTGGTGGCTTTCAAGTAATAATGATGATTAATCTCCTTTAATTCTTTTTGTTTGTTTGTTTTACTTTTTATTGGTATACTAGAACACAGATACAGAAAAAAAAGTAATAAAAAATGCATAGGTTAGTGAGCTAGTATGAGGGATCGTGTGTGAAATCACCAAAAACAAACTCACTGCCGTGGAGTCGGATCCAACAGCCTGGACAAAAAACAGAACTTTGCCAACCACCCCCAGAGGTGCCCCTGTGGGACCTACCCCAATCTCAGCATCCTCCCTCTTCCACAAAGCAACTGCTGTCTTCACTTTTAAACTAATTATTTTCTTGCATTCTTTAAATTTAATTATTATGTTTTACTTTACAAATCAACTTTATTGAGGAATAATTTACATGCAATAAAATGTCCCTATTTTAAGTGTACAGTTTGATGGGTTTTATCAAATGAGTTTGATGGATTTTATCAAATGTATCCTCTCATGTAATCAGCAACCATATACCAGGTCCCTCCCAATTCTCAGTCTCATGCAGCCACTGTCCATTCTGAGTACATACAATGTGGAGGTCCTAGTGCTTCAGAGAATAAACAAGGAATATAATCAGATTTTTCCATCAAGAAACTTTTTTTTTTAAGAGCCTGGTGGAACCACTGAGACTATGGTCCCTAGCTGCCATTCAGGTCTGGAATTGAACCCACGCCTGTGGCTTCCAGCCAAACAAAAGACAGGCATATGAGTTGAACATGTACATGAGGTAGACACACTCCTTGGAGAGAA
>NW_006922226.1:493021-494722 GCF_000298275.1 Orycteropus afer afer | reverse complement strand
TTATAAATACTATAAAAAAAGGTACAAACAAAATTTCCACATTGAGTAGGACATACAGGAGAAGTTTGAGGTAAGAATGGACAAAGTAGATTGAGGCTATATTGTGAAAAGGTAAAGATATTTTCCTTTATTTTTAAGTAGTGGGACATGATTAAAGATTACTGGGCAGGAGAGTGATATGATAACAATTATATAGTATGTAGGATAGATCAGAAAGAAGTATAAAACCAAAAAAAAACTAAACTCACTGCTGTCAAATGCCTTAGGCACTACACCACCAGAAGTTATTTTTGCAATGAAGGAAGTGATAACATGATTCACAAGCAAAATGAGCTCGGCACAGAAAATTATATGGAACAAAGAAATCGACACCATCAAAAAGCACATAACAAAAATGACAGCAACAAATTCATACTTGTTAATAATTATATATCTGGCAAAGGACTCATCTCTAAGATTTATAGAAAACTCCAACACCTCAACAGCAAAGGAATTAACAATCCAATTGAAGAATGGGCAGAAGACAAGAATAGACACTTGACCAAGGAGAATGTTCAGGTGGCTAGCAAATACATGAACAGATGCTCATGATCATTGGCCATCAGAGAGATGCAAATCAAAACAACATCTCACCCCAGCATCAATGGCAAGGTTCAACAAGACGGAAAATGCTGGCAGGGATGTGGAGAGATTGCAACTCTCATACACTGCTGGTGAGACTGTGAAGTGATACAACCACTGTGGAAAGCAGTATGGCGATTCCTTAGAAAGCTGGAATTGGAAATACAATTTGACCCAGCAATTCCATTAGTAGGTATATATCCTAGAGAAGTGAGAGCCAGGACAGGAACAGATATATGCACACCCATGTTCACCACAGCACTATTTACAATAACAAAAAGATGGAAACAATCTAGGTTCCCATCAACAGAATAACGGGTAACCAAACTATGGAACATACACACAATGGAATACTATGAAACAATGAAGAATAATATAGAGTCAGCAAAACACTGCATAACATGGATGAACTTGGGGGACATTAGCCTGAGTGAAATAAGTCACTCACAGACGAACAAATATAGTATTAGTTCGTTGTTACGGAGGGTCAAGGAAAGGTTTATATATGGAAGGATATGGAAGGAAACTTTCTTTGTTGGTTGTCAGGGGTGGGAGGGGAGGGGAGGGAACACTGAAAAAAAATGCATTGACCCATGTCACTTTACCTTTGTTTATTTCATTGTACAGAAATTAAATTTCAATAAAATGCATTAAAAAAAACCTCAATGATAAATTCTGAAAAATTAATGTATTTACCTAATGCTTGGCACCTCAAAAATTGGCCTCCTCTGTGACTTTTTTCCAACCTTATAAAATTTGGTTATGTTACATAACCAATATAAGCCTCAGCTTTTTTTTTTTTAATTTGTGAAATGTGGATAATAAAGTCTTACCATATAGAGCTTACTATATATATCTAGTAAGCATAAAAGTAAAATTATTTTCTAAAGTGCTTAGAAGAGTGTTTTGCACATAAGAGAAACTTAGTAACCTTAAATATTCTTGTTGTTATTATCATTATTATTCTTATAGCACCAACAATTCACACAGCTTCTGTATTAGTGTGAGCACAGCAGATAAAGAATTTGACACTGGTAATCTAATGTTCTGGGTCCCAAATACAAATTCCTATCACTTATT
>NW_006922226.1:487781-491546 GCF_000298275.1 Orycteropus afer afer | reverse complement strand
GGTAACCAAATCATATTAAAGTATATTTAAATGACAAGTGAGCTCATTTTATAAAAACCCAGTAAAATATCCAAGGGGCAAGAAATGTTTCTTCCTCCCCATTGATGCCAATTGTCAGATTAGTTCTAGATTTTAAACCTAAATTTGGTCTTGCTGGGCTTAAAATTTTGTTTAAAATTATGAGTCTTTATCTTTTCTTGACCTATGCTTTCATGAATGTGATTCTTTTGATTTTCCTTCCAGCTTATATAATGGAATTTTTCTTTCTGGAACCTGGTAATTTTAAGATTAGAATTCTTTGTTTGAAAGGAACAAACCATTGGCTGACCTCAATCTTTTTCATTTTCTACCTATTTCATCTAAACCCCATGATAACACCGAGGCTCAAAGTTTTTAAAGATACAAATTTCTTTTTTTCTCTATTCCTCTTTAGAGAAAATAACATCAACTGAAATCTCTTTATGTCAGAAATGCTTCCTCATTCTTTGTGTTTGGGGAAAGTTTAAGTGGCTCTTGAACCTCTTTATGCAAGATTTATTTCAATGTGTTGACCCCTGAGTCTTTAGCTTCACTTAGAACAAGTGCAATCTTGTTAAAAGATGACTCATTTTTCAATATTCATTGATGTGGGAGCTTAGTTTAAACAAATATGTATGTAGAGTTTTATAAGGAATATTCTATTATCAGAGGTAGAACTTCTAAAACAAAGTTTCTCTGATGGTCAGTAATTTCTATAGTAGGATAAGGGCAAATCACATTACAAATACAATGTTTAAGGAATTTAAAAATATGATAATAAAAATAATAATTCAAAGATTTTGCTAAATAACAGAGTAAGAATGAATCAATGCACCAGTGAATCAGAAGCTTGAAGCAGGCTATTGTCTTGGAATGCGTTCGCTTGAAACAAAAGGAAATAAAAAGTCAACAGACACGGATAATAGATCTACAAGTTCTAAGATCATTGGAAAGGGCTACAAAAAAAAAAAAAAGTCTACAAAGAGAAACAGACAATGGAGGAAATGAAATAAAGAGTAATTAAAGAAATGAATACATTAATTTCTTTATTCTCCAAGCACTGTTCCAGCCCCTGGAGAAACAATGGGGGAAGGGGGAGATGGAGAAAAATCCCTGCATGTGTGGAACTGATTCCATGTCCTGCAGGCAAAGGACACTAAAAATACTCAGATTAAAAATTGACAACATGCGTATCTCCAGAAATTAGACATGGCATTTGTCTCACATAAAGCAGGTCCATAAATTTAGAAATATTGGGGAGCTTTATGAAGGTTAAGTGCTTGTAGGGAATATACCTACTAGAAGAAGGGTCTACTTATACTAAGGTTGTGTTGTTTCCAGCAAACTGATTGGTTAACTTTGCCCTCCTGTGATAAGGCTCTCCTGGGAGGTGTGAGCTGAAGCATTTTCTGCCTGATAAACAGATTTAACTCTGATAACTTAACTAACTTGACTGGGAATTTAATTTTCAGGGTACTTTAACTGAACTCTTTCTTTAAAAGCAATTCTTGTATTGAACCTCAGACTGACTACTCAGACCTCATCCTAATGTACAGCTCAAACTCTATTGTTATTTTAAAAACAAACAAACAACAAATTTCCCTTATTAGGCAAAGGATTTTGCTTTTCCTCCTTTGTGGTAACTTTCTAAGAGTGTACGTTTTTGTTGTTGTTATTAGTATTAAAATGCTTCTTGTCTTCATTTATTGAGCAGTATTTTAATTTCTGTCTCCTTAACTTTTTTTTTATTGTTCAATGAAGAATAGAAAATATAGTACAGAGGGTCACCACTTGTCTGTCAGTTCATTATACCATCGTGGCTTGCATGCCACTATGACATCTGGAAACTATGCCACTGGTATTTCAAATACCAACAAGCTCACCCATGGTGGAGAGGTTTTAGTGGAGCTTCCAGACTAAGACAGACTAGGAAGCAAGCCCTAACTGTTGACTTCCAAAACTTAGCCAGTGAAAACCCTGTGGATCACAACAGAATATTGTCTGATATATTGTTGGAAGGTAAACCACTAGGTTTGATGGCAGTTGAAACACATGGTAGCTGCAACAATAGACCTGAACATATCAGCAGTTGTGAAGATGGCACAGGATCAGGCAACACTCATTGTGTTGTACATGCGTACAACTATGCGTAAGAGCCAGCTTGGAGGCAACAGTCAACGACAAAAGCGCAGAGAGTAAAGTAAGGAAAATTCATGATCCAGTCAGTGAAAACCAGACACCATTTATTTTTCCCTTTCGTTAGCTCTTCAAAGACCCTTTCTGAACCTCGAAACAGACTTCTCTGGGTGAAGCACTTCTTCGTAATGTTAACTTAGGTGCTTAAGAAAAACTGATAACCTTATCTGGGTGACTCAGCAGATACACAGGCTATACTTGATGGAACAATCAGTTCTCTTTTTAAATAAATATTCAGAGCTGCTATAAGGAGTTACAAGAACTAATTCTGATTATTTCCCTAAGCAGTCCATGCAACAGAAAGAAAAGGAGTTAAAAGAAAAATAGTAACCTAGAAAGATACTACAGCAGGTTTTATACAGAAGAGACCTATAGTTTTGAAACATCCCTTGAGACAAAGCAATAGGAGATAAAATTGCATGGCTGTAACTAAGCTTTTGAACTTTCTTTTACAGTGGACTGTTTCTGTGACATACTGGCCTGAAAAACAGGGATTCAAAAGAATACTATTTTTTTTTTTTTAGGACTTTTAACCCCTTTATATAGTCATCTCAAATAAGAAAAACCTTGATAGGGCTGGGATGATCTTCAGTGGAAATTTTTAGGAGAGTGGTAGTTGCTCATGTTAAGTATCTCTCTCTGCCTCATTATCTCTTTCCATGACCAAAACCTGAGTATAACCCCAGATTGCAAAACAGAGTACTTCATTACTTTCTGATCATCAGCAGCCCACGTCAACTACAAAAGTCTACTACAAAAGTAGAGGTACAGGGTATCTTAGACTTCTATAAAAATAATTAGTCAACATGGTGCCTTGAGGGCTTAACATTAATTCTCCAAATGAACTTCCAAAACACCTGCCCAAGTTCTACCTCATTGCTCCATAGGGAAGTCTCTTTCAGCTATGACTATGTTAAAATTGACAGCTCTGACATCTAAAAACATGATCTCTGTTATGTTTTGTCTTTTTTCCATCAGTCTAATTTTTGCTGATAGTCTTCTAGACAGCATCCATTTTAACTCTCGGCATTACTGAACTCTCATTTTGAAGCCAATTGACTACTTATCATTTTCATTTATTCCTTAAATAGACTGACTTCCAGTGTGTACAAATTTGGGGGAAAAAAAAAGGAATTGGCTAAATATAGATAGATAAACCAGACTTATCCAGAATTGTTGTTAGCTATAAAGTGCTTGTACTCATTTTTTTTTTCGGAACATCTATATGTTTGGTATATAGATTCTTTTATTTTTAAATCCTTAGATTTTCAAAACAATACAAGTACTCGGCAAAGTATTTTGGCAATTTTATAATATGATTTTTATCATACTATATGGGCAGTTTCTAAGTTATCTACTACTTACAATAAAGACCCATTCATATACATTCTGACACTACTCACTGATGAAACAAACTTCTTGTTGTTGTTGTTATGTGCCATCCAGTTGTCTCTGACTCATAGTGACCCCTCCTTGGGTTTCTGAGGTGATATTACTACGGAAGTAGATTGCTCAATCTTCCTTCTGAGGAGTGGCTGGTGGGTTTGAACA
>NW_006922226.1:485845-487181 GCF_000298275.1 Orycteropus afer afer | reverse complement strand
ACTTCAGTAAAGATTCACAGCCTCAGAAACCCAATAGGGGTTTCTATGAGTTGGAATCAACTTGATGACAGTGAGTTTTTTTTTTTTTTTTTTCTTTCTACTGATGAAAAGCATGATACTAAGCATTTTATAGCCACAGTCTCATATAATCATCCTACTACTCTATGAGCTTATGGTAAGCTACTAAGGCTTCAAAAACAAACAAACTCACTGCCATTAAGTAGATTCCAACACATAGAAACCGCTATTGAGTTTCCAAGGCTATAAATCATTATGAAAACAGATTGCCCCATCTTTCTTCCATGGAGTGGCTGTGTGGTGCCAGCAGTTAGCACATTCAGTTTTTAACCTAAATGTTGGTCCTTCATAGCCCAATCAGGGATGTGTCTTTACTAAGGCTTAGAGAAAATAAATATCTCATGCAACTTTGTTGTGTTGTTGTTGTTTGTTGTCTGTTGTCTGCAGTTTGTCATACTGTGGTGGCTTGGATGTTGCTGTGAGGCTGGAGGTTATGCCACTAGCATTTCAAATACTAGCAGGGTCACCTGTGGTGGACAGGTTTCAGCAGAGCTTCCAGACTAAGACAGACTTAGAAGAAGGAAGAGGCTATTCACTTCTTGAGGAATCGGCCAGTGAAAACCTTATGAAACATGCAAGTTTATACAGTTAGTAACTGGAAAAGCTCAAATAAGAATCCAGAACCAAATCTGACTTAAGCCAGTGCTTATTCCACTACATCTTTCTTAGATTATACAAATATTAACAACAAAATTGTTCTGTAAACTCTTTCCACATTGAATTACAATGCTATTAGTTACATCATTGATGGAATAAGCCCATTTGATTTATCTAATTCTTTTCCTTTAATTACTACTTCATTTGCAAATAAATGATTTATATAGGTTCACAAATACTAATTACCACAATATTGTAGCTAAAACACCCGGTAATTTGACTACCAGCTTTCTAGAACTAAGACTGATACTGCTAAGACTCTAGCCATGACACATCTAGACTGGGAAGATGGCTCACCTGAAGGTCATATTGCTAGAGACAGTCTTCTGAAACAAATATTGTGCAATTACTGAAGTCAGTCTACGTGAAATGGAATAGTCAAATAAATAGGATTACCAGATAAAATACAGATACCCAGTTAAATTTGAGTTTCATATAACAAAGAGTAATTTTCAGTATAAGTGTGTCTTATGCAATATTTGTTGTTGTTGTTATGTGCTGTCGAGTCGGACCTGACTCATAGCAACCCCTCCTTGGGTTTCCGAGGCAGTATCACTATGAAAGTAGATTGCCCCATCTTCCTTCTGAGGAGTGGCTGGTG
>NW_006922226.1:483073-485745 GCF_000298275.1 Orycteropus afer afer | reverse complement strand
AGCCTTCTGGTTAGCAGTCAAGTGCCTTAGGCACTACGCTACCAGAGCTCCCATGCAATATTTAGGACATACTAATACTTAAAAAAAAAAAAATCCATTGTTTACCAGAAACCCAAATTTAACTGAGCATCCTGTATTTTCATTTGCTAAATCTGTCAATCCTATGAATAAGGCGATTGTAGTTAGACTTTCCTATTTTAGATTATCATTGAATTGTCTTTCCCTTGAGCCATTTAGAAAAGCAGTCTCAATATAGTACATAGCGATTGGATAATGGCATTAATATTGTGCTTTGAAGTAGAGAAATGCTTTTGTTTGGGACAGAAGACAATAAACTTAATGATATGCTGAATCTTTCACTTTCCTGTAATGCAAAACTATTGAAAATTTGTTCTATGCAGTTTCTGTACTTGATTTTATATATATATACCATGGCACATACAAAGCAACACTCATTGCACTTGAAATTTTAGAGTAAAATTCACTGATAGAATTAAGTCATTGAAAAAATAAAATAACTTTTTAAGGACCTCGTTCCTCCCCACCTCCCCAGTGATTTTACAGTGTAGTAGAAAATTCATTGATATTGGAGTTAGGAAATACAAGTCCTGCTTCCAGCTCTGTTACCTATTAAGCAAGTGACCTAGGGAAAATATTTATCTTCTCTGAACTTCATTTTCTTTGTATATAGAAAAGCATAATAATCCCTGTCCAACCTACTTTGCATTATTAAGAAACTCAAATGACATAATACATATGTAGGATTCTGTGAGTTGTAAAGTGTTATTAAAATCTCTCTTTTTTTTTACTAAATGAACTTTAAAATGATAACTAATTATGACACTGAAAACTGGTAGTGATTAAATTATTTGTCTTCCGGAGAAAGTTGGGATTTTTTGACAGTTTTTTCAGAAAGAATATATTTCATTGTTATGTGATTTACTATTGTGATATTTCATGTATATAAAACCAATTGAAATTGATTTCTTTCAAACTGAATAAAAGCAAATAGAAAACTAAACTTTATTTCTTGAGAAGTTATGTGAATTTGGATTATGTAATCAAGTATGACAATATGTACTCATGAGAGTGTGATAAACACTGCTAGTCACAGATGGTATAAGTTATGAAAATAACATTGAAACAATTTTCTTCAGTGACTGGATGAAGTTTCATTAAAATCTCATCAACCAAAATTTAGTAGCAAGGAAATTCCCAAAATCCTTTCATGGTTAAGAAAGCTAATCACTTATCACTTTTGCAATTAAATGTGAAAATATTTTAATAATAGCATTAGTTTCACTTCTCAGATTTAATGATTTACATCCTCCCTATTACACATATTAAATATGTAGGTAGGCACCAAGGAAATTGTCCCTATGTCTTAACATCTATTTCTATGACTTAGGACTGCTAACTGGAATAAACAATCTTAAATATATATTGATATCATAAACAAAACAAGCTGCTTAAAGCAAGTGGAGATGGTTCATGTTACTACATACTGAGAAAGAACCAACCTGTTTTTAACTACATCCTTTTTTGTGACATCGTTGTTTTCTCTCTCATTTCAGATTTTTTTGTTTTCTTCTGAAAAGTACATTTGCTGCACATTAAAATGAAAATTTCTGGATGACTTTCATCGCTACTAATTCTATCTGCACAGAGTGCATTCTAGAAATATTATCTTTTTTAATACTCCTGGGATGTTTATTCAGTCTCTACAATGTCAAGTAAATACATGGATTTGTTGAAAAGAGCTGTTTCTGAAAAACAAAAATTCCTTTCAGAGAGACCCAAGCAAAGAGTCATTTTTAAATGTCATACTTTAATTTTGATCCCATTTTTACTTTTATATGAAAGTGTTATAATGTCCCTTTTCAGACATCCCATTAAGTTACAATCTGGTTGAAAGCAGGGTGAAACTAAAGTGGTCCTTGCAGCAATGACCTAATTATAAACTTTATTCTTTTATCCAGGTATTTTTAGGGTTGCTTATTGGGACCCATAAAACTTCAATTAAAAGTTAGATTTTTTTCCATGTTCTATATAATTGTTATTTTCCCACATTTTCAGTTCTATTTTCAGAATATAATATTACATGCCAATCACAATATGCCAGTTTAATACATTATTATCTGCAGATGCTGATCTGGAGTTGAGGCATATTGAGGTAGAAAAGTTGTATTCCGTGTAACAAAGACCACTCCTCTTCCCTTTATTTCAGGGCTTCTACTTTCCCCTTTACCGGACCAGAAAGATGATCTCATTTTATTTTTCCTTTATCATTTAGTACCAAAGGGATCATTCAATGTTCTTCACAGGCTTATTTTCCTTTTAAAATTAAACAGTGGGAGGTAAAACTAGACATACACACACATATACATATCAAACCAAAAAACAAACCTGTTGCTGTGCAGTTGATTCCAACTCACAATGACCCTACAGAACAGAATAGAACTGCCCCATAGGATTTCTAAGGCTGCAAATCTTTACAGAAGCAGGCTGCCACATCTTTCTTCCATGGAGCAACTAGTGGATTTGAACTACTGACCTTTTGGTTAGCAGCTGAACACTCAACCACTATGCTGCCAGGGCTCTTGTATATATATATACATGTTGTTGTTGTTATGTGCCGTGGAGTCAGACCCGACTCATAGCGACCCCTCCTT
>NW_006922226.1:477565-481452 GCF_000298275.1 Orycteropus afer afer | reverse complement strand
ACCGTGAGTTACTGCATTGAGTGACACCAACTGTTAAAAAAAACATTACTAATGGTTCTGTATGATCTGCTGTAGAAAGAGGTCCACAGTGGAGTGGGGAGATGGCACCGTGAGTTACTGCATTGAGTGACACCAACTGTAACGACACAACTGTCATCATTTTCTTACTTTTGCTCTCTCTCTCTATCCACTCACACATACACATTTATAGACTTTATCTTATATATATAAACAAACCAAACCCACTGCCATTGAGTCTATTCCAACTAATAGTGAACATAAGGCCCCAAGAAGGTGCAAATGATATCTGCCTGGTTACTAAATGAAGTCATTTTGAAGACTAAGGTATGTCTCACCCAAGCCATGGTATTTTCTAACATTATGTGTATGTATGAAAGCTGGACGATGAATAAGTAAGGCTAATGAAGAATTGATATCACTTAATTGTGGGATTGGCCAAGAATACTAAAACTTGGACTACTGGAAGAATGACCAAATCTGTCTTGGAATAAGTGCAGCTGGAATGCTCCTTAGTAGCAAGAATGGCCAGATTTCTTCTCACTTACTTTGGTCATGTTGTCAGAAGGAACCAGTCCTGGAGAAGGATATCATGCTTGGTAAAGTAGAGAGTTAGTGAAAAAGGGGAAGATCCTGAACAAGGTGGATTGATAACAGTTGCTGGAACAATGGGCTCAACCATAGCAAAGATTGTGAGAATAGAACAGGACTGGGCACTGTTTTGCTCTGTTGCACGCAGGGTCACTATGAGTCAGAGTCAACTCAGTGGCATCTAACAACAACACTAAATGAAGATTAGTGGTTCGAACCCACCTAGTGGCACTGCAGAAGAAAGACCTGGTGATTTACTTCCATAATGATTGCAGACAAAAGAAACCCTATGGAACTCAATTTTACTCTGCAACATGCAGGTTCACATACACACACAACTTACAATTATTTTTGATATTACATAATAAGTATTTCATATGTCTAACTGCCCCCTTAAGTATCTATTAAAATTGTTTTAACATTTCTATGTATAGATGCCAGTCATACTATAAAAAATAGAATATTCAGAAAAGTAAAATTTAATATTATTCACAATCATCAGAGAGAACTACTGTAACATACTGAGTTTAGGACTTCTTCCTCCCCCTCTTTTTTCCTTTCTCCTATTTGAAAATCTAGATCATTTGGTATGTTTTTGTTATTTTTTCACTAAACCTTGTGTCATGTTTTTATATTATTGTGCACTCTGTAAAACTGATTAATAGTTGTATGATATGCCATCTTATAATTGAATTATTTTTAAACTAATATGCTTTCTCTTCTAATAGAGTGTAAGATTGGTGTTTCACTATGACAACATCAAGTCATTACAGCCTGTATTAAGGTGTCCTAGTGGTGCAGTGGTTATTTGTTTGGCTGGTTATCAAAAGTTGGTGGTTCAAATCCACCACCATTCCACAAAAGAAAAGCCCTCACGATCTGCTTCCATAAAGATTACAAAAGAAAAAAAGGAAAAAAAAAAAAACCTCACTGCCATCAAGTCGTTTCTGACTCATAGTGACCCCCATTAGGTTTCCAAGGCTGTAAATCTTTATGAAAGTAGATTGTCTTCTCTTCCTTCTGCAGAGTGGCTGGTGGGTTTGAACCGCTGACCTTCTGGTTAGCAGTAAAGTCTCTTATCCACTCTTATCCATGCCACCAGAGCTCCTTTCCATAAAGATTAAAGCCTGGAAAATCCTATAGGGCAATTTTACTCTGTCATAGAGGGTCACCTTGAGTTGGAATCAACTTGGCAGACATAGCAAAAACAATTGTATGTGTAAGCCTCAAGTTCATATTTCATTAAAATATTTCCCTATTACGGAATATGTAGGTTGTTTCCATTATTTGCTACTGTTATTAAGAGTAACATGATCATAATTATCTTTCTATATACATTGGTGTACCTTTGTCTAGTTCTTTAGAAAAGATTCCTAGAAGTGGACTTTCTGGTAAATGGATATTGTTACTTAAGGCTTTGGATGCATGTTGTAAAATTATTCTCCAGAATTTATGAATAGTTCTTCTGACTAACAATACATGGTTTCCTGATACCATTATCAATGGTAAACATTATTTTTCCTTTAAATAGTTGCTATTCTCACAAGTGAAAATGTTATTTGAATTTAATATGGGTTTCTCTGATTTTGGATGAAATCGAGGATCTTTACCTGTCTGTCTTTCTTTCACTCCTTTTCCTCACTACATTGTTTGATAAATATTTTTTTCCCTTATTTCTTTTGGATTTTATTCCTTTATAATATATTTATCTGAATTTATTATTTATTTATTCACCAAGTACATTAACTTTATCATAAATATTTCAGTTATGTTTTTTCTAGTTTTTAATTTGTCTGCTGATTTTGCTTATGGAGATTTTTGCCATATGCAAGCTTAAATTTAACTCCTTAATCCATCTGAATTTAAATGTGTGATATCGTATGAGGGAAAGCTCCAACTTGATTTTTTCCTCTGTAGCCCATTATGTTCATACTATTTATTGTGAGTCTATAACTTTCCCATTAGCTTATGTATACAGTGCATTAAAATCTGTTCCATCAAGCATCTGTTGAATATCGAGTCATTACCATGTCTTTTTAATTATTGTTACTAAAAAATTTATTATAGTAAAATCTCCCTATAAATACTCATTTCTAGTGGTCAGATCAAGTATCATATTTTTAACTTTATTTTCATTGGAACATCACTGAAGTTTCTGCATCTTTTACCTGCACAAGAGATTGGCTCTATTTAGATAATCTACAACAATTCTTACATGAATGTTGTTTCTTTAATTGAAGTCCCTTGAACATAATCTGTCTTTCATCACATAATCCCAGACATTGTGAAATGTTGTGAATCAATTAAAAGAGATGGGTAATAACTTTTTACCTCATGCTTTTCAGCTTTTCCTGAGTGCTGTCCTTAATAGTGTAACATCATTATTTTATTAAAAGGATTTAATTCAATTCAGAAAACATTACTGAGTACGTATAATGTACAAAGCTCTGTGCTGGCAATTTAAGACATAGATAAATTAGGCTTTGTCCATTTCCTTAACATTTTTTTTTTAATTGGGAGCATGAGCTATAAACCAAGAAATACAATATATTCGGTTTATTAAAGGAGAGTTGGAACACAAAGGAGTGTGTGATTGATTCTACCTTGGTTAGTGAAAGAGTTTCTTTTTTTTTTTTTTTTTTTTTGACTGTTATTTGGGTGAAAGCTTACAGAGCAAATTGATTTTCCATTCAACAATTCATACACATCTTGTTTTGTGCCATTCATTACAATACCCACAATGTGATGACACTTTTCCCCACTTCCTCCCCCTACTTACCATTCCCATTCATTCTTCTCTCCTATCCCTTCCTGCCTTCTTAGCTTTATCCCTGGACAAATGCTGCCCATTTGATCTCCTATGCTTGATTATTCTAGTGAAAGCATACCTCCTGGTATTATTGTTCACCCTATAGGCCTGTCTATAATTTTGCTGAAAGTTGAACGATGGGGGTTGAGTTCAGTTCCTGTTTTGAAGGGTTTCTAAGAGCCGTACTCTCAGGACTTCATCAATCCTCCATCAGAATAGTAGTTGTTGTTGCTGTTAGGTGCTGTTGAGTCAGCTCTGACTCATAGCAACCCTGTGTACAACAGAACAAAACACTGCCCAGTCCTGTGCCAGCCTGACAATCCTTGCTATACCTGAGCCCATTGTTGCCATCACTGTGTCAATCCATCTCATTGAGGGACTTCCCCTTTTTCTTTGACCTTCAACTTTACCAAGCATGATATCCTTCTCCAGGGAATGATCCCTTCTGACAACATTACCAAAGTAGGTG
>NW_006922226.1:452093-476840 GCF_000298275.1 Orycteropus afer afer | reverse complement strand
AAATGCTTTTGCACAGTCAATAAAACACAAGTAAACATCTTTCTTGTACTCTTTGCTTTCAGCCAAGATCCATGTGACATTAGCAATCATATCTCTCATTCCATGTCCTCAGACCAGTAAGTGTGGTCATTTTTTATAATTTTTGAGTTTATTCCATGTTTTTTTTTTTATTCTTCCAATCTACCCAGGTTCTCCTGTTGTGATCCTTTTCAGAGCAATCAACAGTGGTATCCCAGCACCATCTAGTTTTTCTGAGGTTCATGTGACCCGTTAGCATTTTAGATTAATTGTTTCCTTGTGTCTTTGATTTTCTTCACTCTTCTTTGCTCTGGGTAGGGAGAGGCCAATAGCTGTACCCTAGATATTTGATCACAAGCTTTTAAGACTCACAATGCTACTCAACAAAGTAGGATGTAGATGTCAATTGGCCTTAACATCCAGCCTGAGCCCCCAGGCCCAGGGACCCATTCCCTCAAGGTGTTTGGCGATGGCTAAAATGTTTTCATAATTTTGTTTTCTATATGCTCTATTACATTCATGGTTATATTTGCAGCACATACAAATGCATAAGTAGCAATATTCTCTGTAAAACCTATATATATACATGTATATATCTATATTCATGAGTGTAGAATTTGGGTGTATTCCATCCTTTTCTATGTTCTGGAAGAATTTGAGTGGTATTGGGACAGTTCTTCTCTTAAGGTTTGGTAGAATTTGTTAGTGAACTGCTCTGGGCCAGGACTTCTTTTGTTGTTGGAAAGTTTTATTTTATTTTAATGATCTGTTCAATTTCTTCTTTTGTGATGAGTGTTTTCAAATTTTCTACCTCAGAAAGTGTTATTTTGGGTTGGAAGTGTGTTTCTAGAATTTTTTTTTTTTCCATTTTTCCAGGTTTTCAAATTTGTTGAAGTATATTTCTTCATAGCATTCTGTTACTATTCTTTTTTTTCAGTAGATTCTGTTGTGATATTGCTTACTTAATTTCTTATTCATGTTATTTTCATCTTCTCTTTCTTTATCTTTGTTAAAACTGCCAGTGGTTTGTCAATTTTATTTATCCTTTCAAAGAACCAACTTCTATGCCTGTTGATTCTTTCTATTATTTCTCTTTTTTCTGTTTCATTTATTTCTAGTCAAATCTTTATTATTTCCTTTCTTCTCTTGACTTTAGACTTTTTCCCCTATTTTTTGATTTTGTGTTGATTGCTATGAGCACTGCTTTTGCTGTGCCCCAAGGATTTTGTTATGTTGTGTTTTCATTTTCATTTGATTCAAGTAATTATCTATCTATTTATTTATTTATTTTTCTCTTATCCAGTAGTTCTTAAGCAGAATGTTATTAGTTTCTATGTGTTTGATTTTTTCCCTTGATCTTTCTGTTTTTGATTTCTAATTTTATAGTATTGTGATCTGAGAAGATTTTTTACAGTATGTCAATGTTTTAAAATTTATTGAGTCTTATTCTGTGATCTAACATATAGTTTATTCTGGAGAAAGTTCTGTGTGCACTGGAAAAGAATGTCTATTGTGCTATTGTTGGATGGGGTGTTCAATATACATCTACTAGAGCTAGTTGGTTGATTGTGCTGTTTAGATTCTCTATGTTAAGTTTCTTTCTAGTTGTTCTGTCCTTCATCAAAAGTAGTATATTAAAGTCTATTACTATTATTGTGGATTTGTCCATTTTTCTGTTCAGTTCTGTTAATGTTTGCTGTATGTGTTTTGGGGCTCTTAGATACTTCTTCTGGTTATGTCCTCTTTTTCTATAAACCCTTTAATAATTACATAGTCTACTTTCTTGTCTCTTTTGCTGGTTTTTGGCTTAAAGTCTATTTTATCAGAAACTAATATTGTCACTCCTTATTTTTTATTATTATTTTTGTTTCCATTTGCTTAATACATGTTTTTCCACCTTTTTATTTTTAGTTTCTTTTTGCTTCTGTGTCTAATGTGTGTCTCTAATTGACAGGATGTGGATGAGTCATGTTCTCTTATCCATTCTGTTACTCTCTGTCTCTTGACTGATGCATTTAATTCATTTACATTCAGTGTTATTACTCTTAGGTATGAATTTATTGGTGCCAATTTGCTGTGTTTTTTGTGATGTTATTTGTTTTCTTGTTCAGAATATTTTTTCTGGGCTGAGTTCCTTTTGTTTATGGATTTTCTTATCATTTCCTTTGTTGCTTTTATTTTAATGTTAGTGAGACTATGATTTTATTCTTTTTATTTTGTTGAGGTTTAATAATTTTCTTTAAGGGGTTATTCTGTATTTTTTTTATTATCTTCCCAATTTAAAGTAGCCCATTTTATCATTATATCATCTTGACTTACTCTCAGTTTAGAATTTCCATTACTACGGTATTTTTGCTTTGCATTAATCATCATTCACAGATTGATATTTCTAGTTACCTGTTTTCATTATTGTACATTAATTTTACTTTTGATAGGAGGTGCAGAACCTAAAGCATTTTACTGCTAACCAGAAGGTTGGCAGTTCAAACCCAACAGCTAATCTGTGGAAGCAAGATGGGGCAATCTACTTCCATAAAGATTTACAGCCTCAGAAACCTAATGGTGGTCATTATGGGTCAGAACCAATTTGATGGCAGTGATTTTTTTGTTTGTTTTGTTTTGTTTTGTTTTTGTTTTCTGGTGGTGTAGTGGTTAAGGCATTTGACTACTAACCAAAAGGTTGATGGGTTGAACTCACCAGCTGTTCCATGGAAGAAAGATGAGTCAGTCTGGTTCCTTAAACATTTACAGCCTTAGAAATACAATGGGGGTCACTATGACTTTGAATAGTTTCAATGCCATTGAGATATCTGGGATGATTTCCAGGTAATATTGTATTGTGTCTTAATCTCTGGTAGTTGTCTGCCATTTTTGATTCTCTGCCTGAAGGACTCCCTTTAGCATTTCTTGTAAGGTTGGTCTGCTTTGTGCACATTCTCTTAATTTTTGTTTATCTGAGAATGTCCTAATTCTCTGCTCATAGTTGAGGGACAGTTTTGCAGGATATGTAATAACTTATGGTAGTCAAATGCCAAAGGCCTTTGACTACTAACCAGAAGGCTGGTGGTTCAAACCCACCAGCCATTCCTTGGAAGGAACATTGGGCAATAAACTTCCATAGAGATACTGCCTTGGAAACCCAAGGAGAGGTAGCTATGAGTCAGAATCAACTCAAAGATAGTGAGTTTGGTTTGGTTTTTGATGTAATTACTGGTTACAAAATTTTTCTTTCATGGTTTCATATATGTCATCTCATTGCCATTTTGTCTGCATGGTTTCTGTTGAGAAATCAGAGCTTATTCTTCTTGGTTCTCTTTTGTAGGTGGCTTTTTGTGGGAGTTTTCTTCCAATGAATCTTCAACAATTTTCTTTCTTTTACTATTTATTTAATTATTTATTTTGGTATCTTCCAGTTATTGAATTCCAATCACACACAACTTATTCCTCTTGAAGGTGTCTCACATAATTCTTAGGCTTTTTTTTCTGATTATCCCTCTAAATGATTAGTATTGAGAGATTTGTCTTCAATCTTGCTAATTCTGTTTCCCATAGTATCAGTTTTACACCTCTGTCCTTTTAATTCATTACCTATTTTTGCAGTTTTAGTATTAATCTTCTGGATTTCTATTTTCTGTTTTTTGTATGGCTTCTAATTTTCCATCTATTTTGTTATTTATTCATTTCATTATTATTTTAATTCTTCTACCATTTTGTCTGTGTTTTCCTTGATTTTGTGTGTGGATTCCTTGAAGTTTCTCTCAATCCATAGAAGGTACCTAACTATAATGCTTCTGTCTACCTTATCAGGTAGTTCCACCAGCATTTCACTCTCTTGAAGATTTTCTAGCCTTATATTTTTGTAATTTGTTTGAGCCACATTTTCCTGTGTTTGTGTGTGTGTGTGTGTGTGTGTGTGTGATTAGAAGTCGTCTATTTTCTCCAAGAGGAGCTCTGGTAGCATAGTTCCTAAGGCATTTGACTGCTAACCAGAAGGCTGGTGGAATTGTATTATAAAGGGGGGATCGCTATGAGTCAGGTTTGACTCAACAGCAGTGAGTTTGGTTTTTGGTTTATTGTCTCCAAGACATGGTAAGGTTATTTATTAATTTGTTGATTGTGTTTTGGTTTGCTTCACCCTGATTTTGTTTGTTTGCTTACTTTTGTTTTAATATATCTGGGCAACAGGGAGGGTGTGTTTCTCTAGTTGCTAGTTTGGCATCACTTGTCTCTGGGTGAATTAGTTAACAGATAGAAGTGTGGGCATGAGTCTCTCATAGCTGACCATGCAGAGCAACTGACAGAAAGCTGGATGGGTGTTGGCCACCATCTGTCACTCTTCCAGTGGTTCTGGAATGGATGGTAGAACTCAATCAGTGGGTCAAGCAGCAGGTGTGGTTGAGTATGGTTGGTTAGTATTGCTGGCTTCCCACTCTTTGACACTAAATCTTTTGTTTTTAATTGTTATTTGTGTGCAAATTTACAAAGCAAATTTTCTTTACTCTCAACAGTTCATGCACATTTGATTTCATGGCCCTGATTAGAATCCCCAGCCATAAAAGTCTACTCCGTTCTCCTCCATGTGACTACCCGTTCCTTGTGCCCTTCTTATCTATGCATTCCTGTCTGTCCAGCTTTCCCTCTATGTGAATGCTCCCCCTCTGGCATCTCATGGTTGATTGATCTAAGAGGTGTATCTCCCTAGAGTAGGTGGGTACATCACCCTGGGGTGGGTGTTCTGCATGTAGATCTTTCTACTATTGGCCTGAGAGCCAATCCATGGAAGTGAGTCCATTTCCAGGCCAGAAGGATAATACAGTGACATATTCTTGGGAGTTCCACCAATCTCTCTTTAACTATTAATTCTGGTAACTTTTGTGTTTTTGAATTTTGTTCCATATTTTCCTACTCTATACCAAACCTCTCTATACAGGATCTCCAATTTTTATCTCTTTCCAAGTTGCCATCTAATCACTGATGTAGGTGCTGGTGCAGTTCTGGGTAAGTGGAGCTGGTTATCTGGTTCCTGCTCTGAATGGAATGCTGCTTACAATAATAATTCAAAATGGCTGTGCTGTGCCAGTTGGCTGTTTACCAATCCTTGTTCACTGTTTTCATTCATTCACTTTCTCTGTTCAGTATTTGATCTACTTCTTCATTCTTTACTTTGAAGCTTTGGGATTGAGAATTGTCATCCATTGCTGTTTCTATTCTTCTTCTTCTTCTTTTTAAAATCTTTGTTGTATCAGGTCTAGATAGTGTATCTGCCTAGTCCACCATCTTGGAACCTCAAGAATATTTTCTTAAATTATGTACAGGACATAACAGTTAAATTAAACCTTGAAAATCGGATGAGTGTTTGGCAGGCAAGCAAGAAACAAAAAGCCATTCTAGGTAGAAGAAATATCTGTAAGTGTGAAATGGTGTGACATATTTTGTGCTTAATGGCAATTCAATAATTCTATACTTAATTGTTTAGAAATCAAAGAACCACAGAACTTTGAAATCAAAATAAGATATTAATTTTACTTGAATTATCTGCCATTTCTGATTATCTGTAGTTCTCCTCTCTTCCCATATTTTAACATAGGTTGTTAAGAAGTGACTAAAGTGAAAGTAAGGTGAAATAATTGAAAGAGCATAGAAAAAAATTCCACATAAATGAAAGAGATTATTGATTCACTGTTAGTTTTCAATCATTTTAGTTATAGAGTAGTGGACACTGCCAATTGTCCCTCAATATGTATTTTCCTTGAATAGAATTTTTGTTGAGCACATGGCCACCCAGCCAAAGACAGAATTTCTCAGCCTCACTTATACTGTGTAAAGCTAGACATATGACTCTGTGTTGGCTGATTGAATGTGAACAAAATTATGTACACAACTTCTAGGCCATTTATTTTAAATGAAGAGTTATTGCCTCCCTTTTGTCTTTACATTCTTCTTTCAGGTTAAAATATAAACATGATAGTGGAAACTAGACATCACTCTTGTTCAAGAAGATGTTGTTGTTGTTGTTGTTATGTGCCGTCGAGTTGGACCCAACTCATGGCAACCCCTCCTTGGGTTTTCGAGGCAGTATCACTATGGAAGTAGATTGCCCCATCTTCCTTCCAAGGGGTGGCTAGTGGGTTTGAACCACCAGCCTTCTGGTTAGCAGTCAAGTGCCTTAGGTGCTACGCTACCAGAGCTCCTAACGAGATAGTAGTTGTATATTGATGAAACCAGACCAATACATCAGAAAGATCCAGGATCTTTGATGGTTTTGTAGCTGCCTACAGCTTTTGATGTGAGATAAAAATAAGCTTCTTCCTAATTTAAGCCACAATTTTGTGGGGTCTCTGAGTAATACCAGCAGCACTGCTATATGTTATCTAAATCAAGTACAAATTCTTGAAAAGAAATATCTTAGTGATTAATTTTGGACTTGTCAATAGGTTAACCAACTGACCAAAATGAAAGGTTTTCACTGGTATCCTTGATTAATGATAATAATGGAGAACTCTGTTCCATTCCTCTTAATTAATAATGGAGATATATTTCAAGCAGGTTTTTATTTTTCATATTTTTAATATAGGTGTCGTTGTTGTTATGTGCCATTGAGTTGGCCCCAACTCACAGCGACTCCTCCTTGGGTGACCGAGGCAGTATCACTATGGAAGTAGATTGCCTAACTTTCCTAGTCCCAGACTTATGAAGGGGTTCTCTCTGAATACTCCATCATAAGTCAATTCTGATGTAAGTTAAATACCTTTAAAAAAAAACAAAACATTATTATTGCCTTTTATTATAGATATCTTTATAAATCTGATCTTTGCCTTTGGTGGTTGGAAACGTCACATATAAACTTACAGATATATCTTAATACATGTATATATACATAAAAATACATAAATCATAAAAATTTATTCCAACAATGAAGAAGACTTGGACAATGTTGGTGTTTTGTCTGTTGTGGCAATAACTCTACTTGTGGAAGGTCCTGGATCATCAGATTATCCCTGGGAATGAGGATGGTACTTCTAGTCATAAAATTAGTGAGGGTTATCTGTACGGTTCTTCTTCTTTTTTTTTTTTTTTTCCTTCATATATTTCACAATAATGTCTCACTGCTTTCCAAATCTGCTTATCAACTTAAGAAAAGGGATCAGCATTTGGGTCCATGTTTTCAAGCAACTGAAGCTCCTGATTTAGTTTAGAAAACTAAATCTATACAGCAGTGTTTTGAACAGTAGATCATAAAATTGAACATCTGCAAGTGAACATCTGATAATTATAACATCAGCAAATTATGCAGTGCAACACTGTTTGTAGTACATATATATGGAGTAGAGCATACAGGGACACACACACACACACACACACACACACACACATATATATATATATATATATAAAGGACAGTCATAAGTGTGGCTCATCATAACTCTAATATGTCATAAATTGGGGACAACTCACATTTCAAAATGCACATGAAACTATTTTTAATGTATTTACAAAATTAAACTCCAAAGGCACTGCAGTATTCACTATGGGGAATTGTTCCCATGTAGTATAAAAATGACTCATATATTTAAAATTCATACTGATTGAGCTATTTCTGACCTATTCTTCTTGAGGAAAAGTTTTTTTAAAAGAAAAGAAAAATCAGCTCAACTAATCCAGGACCTCACAGCCATTCTAAGCCCTAAGAAAGAAGTCTTTTTTCCTTGTGAGGAGTTGAGTGACATTGCTCCTGATAATTCTTCTTAAAATGATCAGTCAAAGAAAACTAAGATTGGTGTTTAACAGATGGCTTTAAAATGCCTTTCCTTTTGACAAGCATAGCAAGCTGAAAATGTACTCAACGTAAGTGTTGCTATGTAAAGGTAGCACAGCTGGGACACTACTATCAGATGAATCAATAATTAAAAGAAGATGTCTATTTTCTGTGCCATACAAAGCAATAAATGACTGTTGAGATTAATTAATAATTGAATTGAAGTTAAATGCTTTAATCAATCTTAAAAGCTGCTTTTTGTAAGCATACCACAACCAAACCCACATATCAAAATAGAGAAAATCTTTTTATTCAATTAACAGGTTTGGAAAACATTATACTTACTTTCTGGGAAAGCATCCCAGGGAGATGCTGATTAGTTAGAATGAAAGGTTGATCAAAGGTATAGTTAAAATGGGATGTTTCTTAAAATCTTGGCTCAAAAGATTGAATTATGTTTAATAAGGGATTTGGAGCAAGAGATTATTTTAGAAATGATGTAATTCAAGGTTTTTTTTTGTTTGTTTAATTAGAGATTTAAAATATCTATTGCAGCCAATTGAATCAAATTAGATTTCTTTGAGATTTTGATGCTGCAAATAAATCATTGGACATATGGACAGGTAATTTTAGGCAGTAGAGGAAATACGAAAATGAGAATCAAGAGACCTGGGGTCTTTTCCTAACTCTGCGATTAACTAAATTTTGCCAAAGTTCCCTTCTAGCTCCAACATTCTGTGACTTCTAAAATAAATTTAATCTAACTATTACATTTTTGTTATACATGCCCTAAAGCTGAAATCTGAAGGGAAAAGGCTTTAAAAAATTTAATCCTGAACCCATTACGATTAAGATATTAAAGCTCACACCTCAAACTAATGAATGAAAGAAGACCTTTTTTGATTAGGACTGATAAAGAGCCAATTTTAGTTGTAGCTACCTGATTGGAACCATTTGTAAGTACAAACAACCTAATTCTAGGAAGGCAGAGGAGGTTACATGTACTTATAAAATGCCTAAAGAGTTGTGTTTTATTAAAAAACACAGCTTGCCCATAAGTGTTACAAATAGCTTAAATGGATTTGCTTTTCTCAGAGATTTAAGAGGGAAATGATACTTATAACACTGGAATGGTAGAAAAGCATTTGATTTAGCAGAAGGGGATCTTTATATTTCAGGTTTTATGGGCTTTTGGTTTTTAGGACAACTTCATTAAATTGATTGTAACCATATATTCTCAACTCATAGCCCATTTAATAAGCAATTCTGTAAAGCCACCTTTCTGTATGCAATTGCAAGGCATTACACAGAAAGGTCTAGTGTCATTAGTATTATCTATTTGTGGTCACTGAAGAATTATTCTCATTGCTTTCAAGTTGATTCTGACTCATAGCGACCCCCACTGGATTTCCTAGGTGATTTTATTTTTTTTTTTAGGTTTCCAAAGTCTTTTCTTTTTTTTAATTATGCTTTAGGTGCATAGGCATTAAATCTTTATGGAAGTAGATTACCCCACCTTTGTTCTGCAGAGCAGATGGTAGGTTTGAACCACCAATTTTCTGGTTAGCAGTCAAATACCTTAGGCACTGTGCCACCACAGCTCCACCAGTATGTTAGAGAACACTAAATGAGAAAGATGTTGTTGTTTTTAGGTGCCATTGAATCAGCTTCAACTCCTAGTGACCCTATGTACAACAGAATGAAACCCTGCCCAGTCCTGTGCCAACCTCACAATCCTTACTATACCTGAGCTTATAATTGCAGCCACTGTGTCAATCCAGCTCATTGAGGGACTTCCCCTTCCTCACTCTCCCTCCACTTTACCAAGTATGATATCCTTTTCCAACGAATGGTCCCTTCTAACAACATGACCAAAGTAGGTCAGAGGAAGTCTGTCCATTCTCGCTTCCAAGGAACATTATGGCTGCACTTCTTCCAGGACAGATCTGTTAGTTCTTCTGGCAGTCCATGGTACTTTCAATATCCTTCACCAACACCACAACCAAAAAGCATCAACTCTTCTTCAGTCTTCCTTATTCATTGTCCAGCTCTCACATGCATAGGAGGCTACTGAAAATATCATGGTTTGGGTTGGGCACACTTTAGTCTTCACAGAGTCATCTTTGCTCTTTGCCATTTTAAAGAGGTCTTTTGCAGTAGATTTGCCCTGTGCAACACATTGTCTGATTTCTTGATTGCTACTTCCATTGGTGTTGATTGTGGAACCTAGTAACAGGAAATCTTTGACAAGTTCAATCTTTTCTTCATTTATCATGTTGGTCCAGTTGTGAGGATTTTTGTTTTCTTTATGTTAAGGTGTTATCCATACTGCAGACTGTAGTCTTTAATCTTCATCAGCAAGTGCTTCAAGTCATCTTCACTTTCAGCAAGCAAGATTGTGTCATCTGCATATCAGGTTGTTAATGAGTCTTCCTCCAATCCTGATGTTGCAGTCTTCTTCATATAGTCCAGCTTCTCAGATTATTTGCTCAGCATACAGATTGAATATGTATGGTGAAAGGATACAACCCTGATGTACTCCTTTCCTGATTTTAAACCATGCAATATTCCCTTGTTCTGTTTGAACAACAGTCTCCTGGTCTATGTACATGTTCCTCATGAGCATGATTAGGTGTTTTGGAATTCCCACTCATCGATGTTATCCACAATTTGTTATGATCCACACAGTTGAATGCTTTTCCATAGTCAATAAAACACAAGTAAACATCTTTCTTATATTTTTTGCTTTCAGCCAAGATCCATCTGACATCAGCAATGATACCCCTCATTCCACATCTTCTTCTGAATCCAACTTGCATTTCTGGAAGTTCCCTGAGAAAGAAAGGAGAATACAGTAATCCATACTTTTGCTCATGTGAGCTAATAATCTTTTTAAAGAAGAATTGAATGATATTGGTGCAGAATTAGTGCCTGAAGTAGAGTGACAAGTCACTATATTCCTTCCAAACTCATTTTTATGATGATACTAACTTTATTTCATTAGCAGAGGCAAATAACCTGAAAGTTGCCTCAGTGCTTGGCAGCATTCAAAATGGTGCCAATCAGTGGTAGCTACTTCTGTCAATCTTGAGAAGCAGTAGTCTAATTAATACGAATGTTTCCCCCTAAAATCTCATATTCTATTTCAGTATATTTCCCAAGATATATATTTTTAACTGAGTTAGACAGATGGTTGTCTCTCTGTGAAAGACAAGGCAAAAAGCCAAAATAAAAATTGCCAAATTAGTATGTTCCTATTAGAAATAGTAAGTTTGGGATTTCCTATTTTGACATATTTTATCTAGAGGCTCAAAATACCTTCTTTAATAAAATACAATTATAAATACAAATTAATCAAATGTAGAATCATTTAATAAGTAAATCTGAAGCTCAGAGTAGCATATGCATAATATTAATGTGACTCAAACTACTGGAACATAATATTGAACAAGAGCAGAAAAGAGAGAAGGAAGGATAGAAAGGAGGTTACTTTAGGTTTATATCATTTAATTGTTTGATAATCTTCCATTTGAAGATGCATAAAGACAATTTTACCATATTATAATTGTAAGAGGAAGTGATTAATTTTATTTATCTTATTTCATTTTAGGAAGACTATTTGCCCAGTAAAGTATAACTAGTGTACTTAAAATGATCCTGATTCATAACGACCCCTCCTAGGGTTTCCGAATCAGTATCTCTATGGAAGTAGATTGCCCAATCTTTCTTCAGAGGAGTGGCTCATGGGTTTGAACCACCAGCCTTCTGGTTAGGAGTCAAATGTCTTAGGCACTACACCATCAGACCTCCCATTAAGAACTTTGGAAAACTCATATTCATACTTGTACAACATGAAATTCCCTTAGTAAAAAGTAATTTTGCCTTTTGGTCCTAGTTCCTGATCACCACCAAGGCTGATCATTATCTGCATTAGCTGGGGAAAACCATCCTGGCTGACCTTTATCTGGATTGATTGGGGAGCCTAACCTGGTAAGGCAATGTTTCTAAGGATTGGCTGTTGGATCCCCACCTTTTCTGAACTTTATCCATATTGTTTGGGGCACCTGCCTAGGAATGACCTTTACTTATTTTGTCTGCCCTCCTCCAGCAGTTGACCTTCACTGGGATTGACTGGGAGTCCCTGATTCATTCGACTTTAGCTCATCTGACCCCACTCTGCAGTTTACACAGGTTGACTGGGGGGACCTACTCAGTAGTTGACCTTTACCTGGATTGACTTTTGGGCCCTGTTGGTGACTGATAAAAACCCTAAAATACAAGGCTTACATGGGGCCTTCTTATCTATGAGAGCCAGGAGGTCAAAGCATCCTTTGGACACGGGAGTCCTGTGCTGAGAACTTCTCAGATCAAGTAAACCTGTGATGGTGTAGAGGTAGTAGCAGCCACATACCACAAGAAGTGGAGAAAATTAACAGACCTAGACAGTGGCAGCAGATTGTAAAGACAGAGTCCTGGTCAAGAGATATAACACTCTGAGAACTTGGCATGTCCAAAGCAAAAGGCTACCTGCAGAATAGGGGGTCTTCCCACAAGTAGGGATCATCCAACAGCTGGTCAAGAGGTGCTAGTAGCCATCAGAGTGGAGTGGTCAACAACAGTTTCTGTTTGAAATTTTCCTGACTGGTGAGAATGAACATAGGTTTTGGGGAAGAATAAGTGAGTTCCCTTTGAGATAAAAGTGGGTCCCACTGAGTTGCTGAAGTCCCATGCTGATACCCCTACTGAATTTTACCATTTGCATATTGTTTCTGTTTATAGCTATTGTTTATATGCTTATTTGTTATATTAAAGTTGCTATTGTAGATAAGGTGCTTCTGTGCCATATTCTCTGTGATTGTTGTTGTTGTTATTATATACCATGGAATCGGACCTGACTCATAGCGACCCCTCCTTGGGTTTCCAAGGCGATTTCATTACAGAAGTAGATTGTCGCAATGAATTAGCAAACCAAATAAAGAAAGTTGAGGTCTATTACACATCCAATCAGCAATGTGAAGTAAGGAGTTGGCTATCATGCTTGGTAAAGTAGAGGGTCAGTGAAAAAAGAAGAAGACTCTCAGCAAGATGGATTAACACAGTGGCTGCAACAATAGGCTTAAGCATAGAAATGATTTTGAGGATGGCACAGGACCGGGCAGTGTTTTGTTCTTTTGTACATAACGTCACAATGACTTGGTGAGATCAGCATCAAAGAAAGAATGCTATGGGAGAAATGGCTGGTGTCAGAAATGGTGGAGAATTTGGAGAGTGAGGTATAGGTGACCTCCTCTTCATAGGAACCAGATTCATGTTGCAAATCCATCTTCTTTTCTTTTTCACTTTACTCTTAGTTTTATTATTATTATTCAAATTTCTATTTAATTTTTAAAATTGTGATTGGGTGAATGTTTACAGAGCCAATCAGTTTTCCTTTCAACAATTCACACACATTTTGTCCTATGACATTCATTGCAATCCTTGCAATGTAACAGTACTTTTCCCACTTCCTCCCTGTGTTTATGATTTCCCTTAATTCTTCTTTCTCATCCCTTCCTGCTTTCTTAGCTTTGTCTTTGGGAAAATGCTGCGTTTTTGATTGTGTATGGTTGATTGTTCCAATGAATCCATACCACCCTGTTATTATTGTTCACTTTATAGTCCTATGATTTAGTTGAAAATTTGAGCCATAATATTTGTTCAGTTCCCAACTTGAAAGGTGTCTAAGGGGGTTCCACCAGTCTCCATAATTCTAGTAAGGCTGGTATTTTTTTTTAATGATTTTGAGGGTTTTTTTTTTCCATATTTTTCTCGCACTCTCTCCAAGACCTCCTATTGTGATCCCTATCAGAGTGGTTAGCTGTAGCAGCCAGGCACCATCTAGTTCTTCTGGTCTCAGGGTCATGGAGGCTGGGGTTCACATGGATGGTTAGTCCTTCCTGCATCTTTGATTTTCTTCACTCTTCTTTGCTCTGAATGGAGAGAGACCGATAGTTGCACCTTATATGGCTGTTCCCAAGCCTCCCAAGCTTTTAAGACCCCAGTCGCTATTCATCAAAGTAGAATGTAGAACATAGTCTTTGTAACTATGATATGTCAATTGACCTCAGTGTCCTCTAAGACTAGGGTCCTGAGCCCCCAGGACCACTGACTCATTCCCTCAGTGTGCTTATTTCTGGCTAAAAAGTTTTCATAACTTTACCCCCATATGCTCTACTATATTCATGGTTATATTTACAGCACATATAAATACATATATAGAAATATCCTTTGTCAAATCTATATAAATATATTTGTGGGTGTAGTTCCTTTCATCTTCCCACCCTTATTCAGCTTGATTATCTATGTATCCACTTGTATATTATTATTATTGTTATTGCAAGATTGTATATGTAATAGTATTTATTTATAGTCAGAGTTGTTATTGCAATAATCATCTACCAAGCATTTCCTACCTCCAAAGATGTAAAATCACCTTGAAAGTGGAAAGATTATTAGATTGTACTAGAAAACTCAAATTACAAAATGTATATCTACATTTCATTTTGGGTTTTTGCAAATTCCACTGCTCTGAATATTGGGATAAGGCCCTTAATGGTATGTACCCTTCCACTTTTAGTGACCTCATGCAACCACAATTCACATTTACTACATTCATTAATATTTATTTGTATATTTAAAAGTATAATAATGAGACTCTTAAAAAATATTTTTTGAGAGCCTGTTATGGTATAAATACTTTCTAGGTGATGAGAAGCCCATGCTAAGGATCCAAGGTGGATGTTGTCCCTGTTCTCAAGGAACTAATATTCCAATGGAGCAGGCAGACAGACAATAAAATGCAAATAAATGAAATTATTTCTAGTAATGAAATGATTTCTAGGACTTATAAGTAAAAAGATGAACTACCTTACTCTGATAGAGGAAGACCAGGTGACTAGATTACCTAGGTTGGTTAGAGAGAGCTTTTCTGAGAAAACGGAATTAGAATTGAGATTTGAAAGATGAGAAGTAGAAAATCAAGCAAATATTTTGGGGAAAAGTCATTTAATCAGTAGTATCACAAATAAGCTTGTCATGTAAAAAAACCAGTGTTACTGGAGCATAATTAATGAAGGAGAAGGAGGAAGGAGCTAAAAATAAAGAACTAGGAAGAAGCTACATCATATAAGATCTTATAACCTATGGTAAGGAGATAAGGGGTTTGAATTTTATTTTAATAAAGATATTTTGGAAAGTTTTAAGGTGGGAAGCCTACTGTGAGATTGATGTTTTAGAAAGATAGCCCTATGTGCCGTGAAGAGAACAGAGCATAGGGGAAAAATAGTAGAAGCAGGGAGACAAATCAGGAGACAATTGTAGTAGTGCAGATGAGAGATGACAGTAACCTGGACTAGAGTTTTAGCAGTGGAGATAGATTTGAGACATTCCAGCAGTGAAACTAGATTCGGAAATAGATTTTTGGTGGTAAAACTGACAGGATATATTGATGAATGGGTTATGAAAGTTAAAGGAAAGAGATGACTCAAGAATGACTTCTAGTTTTTTGTCCTCAACATCTTAATGTTGTTTACTGAAAAGAGGAAAGCTTGGCAGGGAGCAAATTTAAAAGTGGAAATCTGTAGTCATATTTTGAACTATACTAAAATCGTAAGGTCTGTTACACATTCAAGTGGCAATGTGAACTAGGGAGTTGGATAGTTAGAAGAACAGTTCAGGTTGGAGTTATACATCTGAGAGGCATCAGTATATAGATGGTATTGGAACATATGGTACTAGATGAGATAACTTAGGAACAGGATATACAGAATAAACAACAGTTAAGGAAAGAGTCCTGGTTCACTGTAGCTTCTAGAAGTCTTAGAGATGAGGAAAATCCAGCAAAAGACACTGAATAACAGTGTCCAGTTAGAGAGAAGGAAAACCAGGTAATATTTCAGGAAGACAGTTGTCATTCATGTCAAGTGCTGCTGACAGGTCAGAAAATAGGACAAGATTTTCTCGCTTGGTTTGGGAAAGATATCAGTGTTCTTTATAATACACTAGTTTGAGTGAAAAATGGAAGACCAAGAAGTAGAGTTAGTTACATAGGCAAGTATTTGAAGTAGTATTACCATTGAGGAAAAACAAAGAAAGGGAGAATTTTTAAAATTTAATTTAATTTTTTGTTTATTTATATTTTTAAATTAGGTAATAATGAAGTGGAGCTTTGGTAGTGTAGTGCCTAAGGCACTTGACTGCTAACCAGAAGGCTGAAGGTTCAAACCAAAAAGTCACTCCTCAGAAGGAAAACTTGGAAAGAAGGTTGAGCAATCTACTTCTGTAGTGATACTGCCTCAGAAATCCAAGGAGGGGTTGCTATGAATCGGGTCTGACTGGACGGCACATAGCAAGCAACAAAAACAATAATGAAGTATCACTAAAAGGCAATTTTAAAAAAATGATTTATATTTCAATGACAATTGAGTCGTTCAGCAGAGAGGGTAAAATTGATAATTTAGTAGAGAAAGGACATAATTTCAGCAGCAAAGTCCTTGGGAAGGTGGGAATGTATGGGATCTGAGGTCTAAGTGAGTACATTTGCAATAGAGTATGAAGTTTAGAATCAGGCTCTGGAGCCAAACTTCCTGGGTTAAGATCCTATGATTGCCACTTGTTTTTTTCTGACCTTGGACAGATTTCCATTTCCTCACTTCTAAAATAGGGATGAAATGATATCACATAGCTCTTAGGGTATTCATGAAGACTAAAGAAGTTGAAACAAAGGAAGTGTATAAAGTAGTGCCTGACACATAGTAAGTGCTCAGTAAATGGCAGGTGTTATTGTTGTTGTTACTGCTGTTACAGTTACAGGGTATAAATGCAGATGTGTTGGTAAAATTGTTGAGGAAAATGAGGTTGTTGTCATCTGATTGCACCAATTACAACTAAGAAGTATGTGATGAGGTTATTAGAATGAATGATTTTTTAAAAAAGTGAAAAATTGTGGAGAAAAGAAGGTATTAAATAATTATTTCTTTTCTCATTTAAAATACCAGAATTTCTCATTCTCATATCAATAGGAAGAGTGTAGGACCAGCACTCTTATGTCAGTGAATTGCTATGAAGAGCAAATGAGATACTATCCAAGAAAAATAAACCACTATATGAATGGTATTATTTATTTTGTTGAACAACTAGTTAAAAAGTGAAATATTTCCTCAAACAATTGAGAATGAGATGTGCTAAGAGATGACATGTAACTAGACTGAATTTGCCTTTTGAATCATTGATTTCTTTTTAAATATTTCATAGAAACTATATTGGAGAAGAATTTTCTTTATTTTCTAGATTATATTTTCAATAAGTGTAAGTTTCAGGCAAAAAAATAAATAAACTCTGTAAACTCACTATGAAATGAAGTAGTGAAAGATTACAGTCTCAAAACATGCAATATGCATTCTTGAAAATTCCAAATGTGATTCCTTAACAGGTTATGTTTATTTTAAAACAAGGTTTAGGTATCCATGTTTGTAGCAGATAAATGGTATGTAAGTTTCCTGGCAAAGTTACCCTATTGACAACATAAAATTTTCCCATCCAGCTGGTCATTAGGCCTTTCCAACTGTCAATGTCTCTTGCAATCTGCTTTAATGGTACCATATGATTAGCTTTATACAGATCAGAGACATTGGAGGGTAATATTCCAACCCAAATATCAAAATCTCAAGAAAGTTAACTCAAAGGGACATATGTCCCCACCATTCTTCATGAAAATCTTTAGTTCTGAACTCAGTAGCAGTTGCTTTCTGTAAGATACTTTGAAACACGAGATGGAAATACTACAATTAAATACTTACTGGAGTTCTAGAAAATATATTCAAAAGGAAAATATAAATGACAATATGTTAGTGCACATTGTCGTTCTTCATATATAGAATTCAGTAATCATTTCAAAATAATTTTTCTAGTAAGAAGAAAATAATGGTTTCTAAACGCAAGGGTAAATTTCTCAAGATTAGGGTATATGAACCCAATACAAATTTACTACACAATGCAACACACTGGGGTCGAGTGGGATCCAACTCATAGCGACCCCTCCTTGGGTTTTCGAGGCAGTATCACTACGGAAGTAGATTGCCAATCTTCCTTCCAAGGAGTGGCTGGTGGGTTTGAACCTCCAGTCTTTTGGATAGCAGTCACGTGCCTTAGGTACTACGCCACCAGAGCTCCCATACAATTTTAATAGTAAGGTAATATATTGTTTTATTAATTTAATTAATGAATCATACTGAGTTATGTATGCATTTCTATTATATGGATAGACACAGATTCTCTAGGACAAAAGTTATGTCACTTTTAAAGTGAAGACAATAATGGTGCTTAAATAGAATTTGAGATACAATGTATCTCTTAAGTTAAGATATTCCATTTGGAACTCTGAAATTTCAACACCTAACGTCTTTAATTCCCCTTTAATAAGAATCTAGTTATCTTTGGGGAGCTATGGTAGTGTACTGTCTAAGGCATTTGACTGCTAACCAGAAGGCTGGCAATTCAAACCCACCAGCCACTTCTCGGAAGGAAAATTGGGCACTCTACTTCCGTAGTGATACCTCCTGGGAAACCCAAGGAGGAGCCGCTAGGAGTCTGAGCCTACTTGACAGTGAGTTTGGTTTGGTTTGAGTTTTCCTTGGGTAGTTCCAAAACACCAGAGCAAGTTTCTGCCTTCATGGGATGTAATCATAGAGAGTGTCTAGTAGGTTGAAGTTTGTCAGACTCTGTTTATGTGGAAAACTTCATAATAGTTCTTACATGAAAATGTAGTCTAATCAGATGATTATTGGAAAGATTGTGAAGAATACAAGGGATTAGTCAAGATATGCCTCTTTTTTTTTTTTTTTAAATTGTGATTTGGGTGAAAGTTTATAGAGCAAATTCACTTTCCATACAGCAGTTCACATACACTTCACCTCATGACATTGACTACAACTACAATTTACCACAATGCAACAGCTCCCCTCCTATTTCCCCCCCATAGTTACCTCTTCCCTGTGTCCATCCCTCCATGAACTCCTGCCCCCTGAGCTGTCTCCCTGTGCATAAACAGCCCTCTTTCTCCCTGCCTCCCCCCCTTTTTCCCCAAATGAATTTGAGTTTTGTTCCACATTGTTCTCCCTCTCTATCCAGGATCTCCTACATAGATTGTCCCTCTGAGTGGTTGACAGTGGTAGCTGGGCACCATCTAGTTCTTCTGGTCTCATAGTTGTATATGGTGTGGATCATATGGTGTACCAGCTGCTAGGACTAATTGTTTCCATGAATCTTTGGTTTTCTTCATTCTTCTTTGCTCTGGACAAGGAGAGACCCATTGTTGCATCCAGATGGCTGTTTGCAAACTTTTAAGATCCCAACCGCTACCTGCCAAAGTAGGAGGTGGACCAATGTTTTGTGTAGTATGTTATGCCAATTGAGTTTGATGTCCCCTGTGACTATGGTCCTGAGCCCACAAGTTCAACTACTTGGTCCCTCTGGGTAGTTGGCTGTGACCAAGAAGTGACTACAAACTTGTCCCTTGTCAGCTCTACTATACACCTGAGAATTCTTACAGAACATACAAATACACTTCTACAACCATTGTCTACCAACCCTATACATGGTCTTGGGTACACTCCCCTAATAGTTTAGCCTGTCCACCCATGTATCCACCCATATACCCATGTTTGTCTTCACTGACAACGCAGTACTGTATGTGCAAAAGGGTTCATCTTTGTTGTCTTAAAAGTCAGGATATGACTTTTAAGTAGCAGAGAAAAGAGAGATAATATTATCTAATATGTGTCATTTCTAAGAGTTTTAGTTGCTTTGCAACAAATAAATTTGAGGATTCTTAATAGTTAAATATTTTTGTTAAATGAAATGTAATCTACTACATTTCAGAGCAGGCTATGGGAAACTTGTTATTTGGCAGAGGGAGTCTAAGATGTCAACTGTGTATCTCAGCTCATAACTTGGCAAGGACCATTATGCCAACTCTCATGAGAGTAGTGAGTTTACCATCTTCTGAAGACTCTAGGGTTGGCTTTATTACAGCTGCTAATGATAAATTGAGCAATAACCAGAATCCATTGACAGTAAGAAGGAAGCTACAGTCTGGAATTTACATGTGAATATCCTAAGTGAAAAATATTCACTAATAAAGTCTGAACTAAATGTCAGATGGGATTTCTTGATTCCTTTTGAGTTTTTCATAAGCCCATTCTCTGCACCTCAGAGAGCTGACAAGAAATTCCTGACTAGAGTTTCTTATTCTCCATAGATTTATTTGTGTCCCTCGATATTTTTTCTCTTCCCATAAAACCATACTCATTTTCAGGTTTGAGACTCTTAAATATTTGTTTACAAAATTATTTCTAATTCCTTATAAGCCACACAGCCTAGCTCCTATTAAGTATTAGACCAGACAAAGTGTGAACCTGAAGTATAAGCATTTTTATGGATCTTTAATCTCTACAAACACATCATTACATACCCAAGTGATTGGGACTTTAGGTAAGGAGGGTCAGGGAAAGGTAAAACAGAGGTGTTATATTAATACTCACATTTGACAGTTGGATAATTGGAGACCCAGAGAAGGTAAGTGATTTTTTCCAAGGTCATACAACTGGTTACATTCAATCATTAGGGAGATACAGGTCTTATTTTCCACTGTTTTCTCTAACTTTATTCTGCCTTTTAATGAAAGAACTGTATGCATATTTTATTTCCATCACTAATTCTCAGTCAGTATTCATCTCTCTGGATTCAGTGGCATAGAAGTGTGATGGTTTCCTTGGAATAAATAAACTTCAATAAAAATTCCACAGACACTGCAACATGAAGATTTATTACTGAATGATTTAAGATATTCTAGAGTGATTTTTATGGATATTTTAGTGATCTGGCCAAGATATATGCCACACGATGATTCAAATGATAGGACTGACTAGGTGAATATCACGTTGTTTCCCTAAACCTACTAAAAGCTACTGCTTTTCCCTTTTTTCTTTTAATTGGGCTTCGGGTACAAATTTACAGAGCAATTTTTTTTTTTTTTTACATTCAACAATTCATTTACATTTGATTTCACTTCCCAATTACCATCCTCAACCATAACACACTCTCCTCTCTTTTCATCCATGTGAGCCCCTCCTCCCTGTGCCCTTCCTGTGTGTACACTCCTGTCTGTCTAGCTTTCCTTCCATGTGACTTCTCCCCTCTAGTGCCCCATAGCTGATTGCTCTAAGGGGTGTATCTCCTTAGAATAGGTGGGGGTATTGCCCAGAGTTCAGTGTTCTGCATGTAAGTCTTTCCACTGTTAGGCTGAGAGCCAATCCTTGGGAGTGAGTCCAATGCCAGGCCCGAAGGGTATCCCGGATCCATAGTCTGGGGGGTCCCACCAGACTCCATCTGACCAGTAATTCTGGTCATTTCTGTGTTTTTGCAGTTTGTTCCACATGTTTCCTCCCATTCTAGGCTGGATCTCCAGTTTTGATCCCTTCCCAAGTGGTTGGCATTGGTAGCTGGACACCATCTAGTTCTGGTCTCAAGGTCCATCACATCCTTGGACTAATTGTTTCCATATGGCTTTGATTTTATTCACTCTTCTTTGCTTCAGATGAGAGGAGACCAAGAGTTGTATCTTAGATGGCCGGTCAAGAGCTTTTAAGATCCCAGTCACTACTCACCAAAGTAGGTTGTGGAACAAGATTTTTGTGTACTATGTTGTGCCAATTGAGCTTGGTGTCCCCCAATACTATGGTCCTGAATTGGCAGGCCTGGTGATTCTCTCTCCCCAGGTGTTTGGTTGTCTCTGAGAGGTTACTCCAACTCTGTCTTCTGTAGCTTCTGTAACTTATGCCTAATTTTTTATCACAAGTATTTATGCAAGATTATCTTCAGCTAAATCTATTCTTGCTCTAGGGTACATTCTTGTTCACCAACCTCCACCTGATCTTCTCAGCTGTCTATGCATTTTTATCTGTGCCTGGTGTTTGGTGTTAGTGGTAAAGCAATATTGTGCATATACTAGTATTTGCCTCTGTATCTTGTCTATATCTTATGTGTATGTTTCAGTGACCTTCTTTTCCCCGATGTTATCATGCTGGTCACAGACTTTTTCCATACCATCCCTTCCCTTACCCAAATTAGCCTGTGGCCACCAACTACTCTGAAATTTTCCCTCCCCTTCCCTCCTATCCCCAGTAACCTACAAAGTGAGTTCCCTTCCCTAAGCAAACCATTCCTTAACTTTTTACAATAATGGGCTCATACAGTATTTGTCCTTCTGTGATTGACTTATTTCACTCAGCATAATGGCCTCTACGTTCATCCAGTTTGTGAAATGACTCAAATATTCTTCATTATTCTTTAATGTAGCATGGTATTCCATTGTGTGAATGTATGATAATTTGGTTATCCATTCATCTGTTGATGGGCATTTAGGTTGCTTCCATCTCTTTGCTATAGTGAATTGTGCTGTGATGAACATGAGTGTGCATATGTCACTTCATGTCCTGTCTCTCACTTCTTTAGGATATATTCTTAGTAATGGAATTGTTGGAACAAATGGTATTCCTATTTTCAGTTTTTTTAAGGAAATGCTGTACCATTTTCCACAATGGATGTACCATATTACAGTCCCACTAACAGTTCCAATCTCTCTGCAACCTTGCCAGCATTTGCTATTTTCTGTCTTATTGAACTTTGCTATTATTGCTGGCGTGAGATGATAACTCATTGCTGACTTCATTTGCATCTCTCTAATGGCTAATGATTATGAGCACTTACTCATCTATTTGTTGGCCACAAGTATATCATCTTTAGTTAAGTGTCTGTTCATGTCCCTTGCCCATTTTTGAATTGGATTGTTTGTCTTTTTGACATTGAGGTGTTCTATAAATTTTGGAGGTAAGTCCTTTGTCAGATACATCACAGCCAAATATTTTTTCCCAATCTGTAGGTTCTCTTTTTACCCTTTTGAAGAAGTCTTTCTATGTGCATAAAAATTTAATTTTTTAAAGTCCCAGTCATCTACCCTCTCTTCCGCTGCCTGTGCATTTTGGGTTATGCCTGATAGTCTATTCATGTGGTAAACTAGGGCTGATAGATTTGCCCCTATTTTATCTTTCATGAACTTCATAGTTTTGGGTTTTATATTTAAGTCTTTGATCCAACTTGAGTTTGTTTTTGTGTATGGGATGAGGTGTGAATCTTGCTTCATTTTTCTGCAGATGGATATCCAATTTTGCCAGCACTATTTGTTAAAGAGCTATCTCTCCCCCATTTAATGGGTTTTGGTCCTTTGTCAAAGATCAACTGTCCATAGATGGATGGGTTTATTTCTGGGTTTTTGATTCTGTTCCATTGGTCTATCTATCTATCATTATACCAATGCTGCACTATTTTAATTACTTTGATTTTGAGATCTGGGAATGTGAGGCCTCCCATTTTATTTTTCTTCTTCAGCCATGCTTTGCTTATCCAAAGTCTCTTTTCTTTCCATGTGAACTTAAGAATTGATTTTTTCCGTATCCTTAAAAAATGTTGATGGTATCTGGATCTGGATTGTGTTGAATGTGTAGATTGCTTTGGGTAATATCAACATTTTCACAATAGTCAGTCTTCCTATCTATGAACAAGGCAGGTTCTTCCATTTGTGTAGATCGCTTGTAGTTTCTTGCAGTAGTGTTTTGTAGTTTTCTTTGTATTGGTCTTTTGTGTCTCTGGTAAGATTTATTCCTAGATATTTTTTTCTTTTTAGTAACTATTGTAAATGGTATTGTTTTCCTTATTTTCTTTTCAGAGCCTTCTTTGTTGATTTAGAAATATCCAACTGATTTTTGTATATTAACCTTGTATCCTGCCACTTTGCTGAACCTCTTTATTAGTTCCATTTTTTTTTTTTTTTTGCAAGTCTCTTGGGTTTTCTATGTCATGTGCAATTAGGAATAGCTTTACTTCCTCTTTGCCAATTTGAATGCCTTTTATTTCTCTTTCTTGCCTTATTGCCCTGGCTACGACTTCCAACACAATGTTAAATAGAAGTGGAGATAGAGGGCATCCTTGTATGGTTCCCATTTGTAAGGGAAATGCTTTGAGTCTTTCTCCATGAACTATTATGTTGGCTGTTGGTATTGCACATATGCCCTATGTTGAGAAGTTTCCCTTCTACCTCTATTTTGCTGAGAGTTCTGAACAGGAATGGGTGTTGCATCTTATGTAATGTTTTTTCTGTGTTGATTGATATCATATGGTTATTTTGTTTTGTTTTGTTTATGTGGTGGATTACACTGATTGTTTTTCTGATGTTGAACCATTCTTGAATAACTGGTATGAATCCCACTTGGTCATGGTGTATTTTTAATTTATTTATTCATTTTTTGATATGTTGTTGGATTCTGTTGGCTAGGATTTTGTTGACGATTTTTGCATCTATATTAATTAGGGATATTGGTCTGAATTTTTCCTTTTTAGTGATATCTTTCCCTGGTATTGGTATCAGTGTTATGCTTGTTTCATAGAATGAATTTGGAAGTATCTGATCTTTTTCTATGTTCTGGAATAGTTTGAGTAATATAAGTGTCAACTCTTACCTGAATCTTTGGAAAAATTCTCCAGTGAAGCCATCTGGGCCAGGAGTTTTTCTTGTGGGAAGTTATTTTATGACCTGCTCAATTTCATCTTTTGTTATGGGTCTATTCAAGTATTTTAAGTCTGACTGGGATAGTTTAGGTAGGTCTCGTGTTTCTAGAAACTTGTCCATCTCTTCTAGATTCTCAAATCTGTTGGAGTACAGTTCTTCATAATATTCTGTCAATATCTTTTTTTAATTTCAGTTGGTTCTGTTGTGATCTCACCTTTTCATTTATTATTCTTGTTAATTGCATCTTCCCTTTCTTTTCCTTTGTTAGATTTGCCAGTTGTTTGTCAATTTTGTTAATCTTTTCAAAGAACCA
>NW_006922226.1:450863-451918 GCF_000298275.1 Orycteropus afer afer | reverse complement strand
CTTGGTTCTGGATAATGTAGGCTTCTTTTGTTGCTCTTTTTCTAATTGTTGAAGTTGTTGAGTTAGAGTGTTGATTTGTTTCTTTTGTCTTTTTTGATGTGTGCATTTATTGCTATAAATTGACCTCTGAGTACTGTTTTCCCTGTGTCCCATAGGTTTTAGTAAGATGTGTTTTCATCTTTGTTTGTTTCTAGGAATGTTTTATTTCACACTTTATTTCTTCTGTTACTCTGTAGTTTATGATCAGTGTATTATTCAGTTTCCACATATTAGATATTTTCCCCTTGATCTTCCTATTATTGATTTCTAATATTATAGCATTGGGGTCTGAGAAGATGCTTTGCAGTACATCAATGTTTTTTTTTTATTTAATTTATTAAGGTTTGTTTTGACTCCTAACATATGGTCTATTCTGAAGAATGATCCATGTGCATTGGAGAAGAATGTGAATTGTGCTTTCATTGGGTGGGGTGATCTGCATATGTCTATGAATTCAAGTTGGTTGATTGTGTTGTTGAGTTCTTTTGTATCTTTGTTGAGTTATTTTTCTAGTTGTTCTGTCACTCCTTGAAAATGGTGGGTTAAAGTCTTCTACTACTATTGTAGAGTTGTCTGTTTTTCCTTTAAGTTCAGTTAATATTTGCTTTACATATTCTGGAGCACTTTCATTGGTTGTATAGATATTAATTATCGTGGTATCTTCTTGGTCAATTTATCCTTTTAGTATCACATAATGACCTTCTTTGTTCCTTATGCTGTTTTTCACCTTGAAGTCTATTTTATCAGAAAATAATATTGCCACTCCTGGTCTTTTTTGGTTGTCATTAGCTTAGTATATTTTTATCCATCCCTTACTTTTTAATTTGTTTTTATCTTTGTGTCTAAGGTTAGTCCCTTGTAGGCAGCATGTCGATGGGTCTTCTTTTCTTATCCAATCTGCCACTCTCTTTCTCTTGACTGGTGCATTTAGTATATTCACATTGAGTGTAATTAATGATTGTTGTTGTTGTTATGTGCCATGGAGTTGGACCCGACTCATAGCGACCCCTCCTTGG
>NW_006922226.1:448777-450713 GCF_000298275.1 Orycteropus afer afer | reverse complement strand
AGCCTTCTGGTTAGCAGTCAAGTGCCTTAGGCATTATGCTACCAGAGCTATGAATTTATTGCTGTCATTCTATTGTGGTTTTTTGCTGTGTTGTTGGTGATTTCCTTTTTCCAAATTTTTTTCTGTGCTGAGCTCATTTTGTTATCAAGTGTTTCTTCTCTTTTCTTTATTATTGTTGGTTTTGTGCTTACTAACCCTATATATTTTTCTTCTTTATGGGTTTCCTTAGGGGGGTTATTAATTTTCTTTGTGGTTACCCTGAAGTAAATTCTTGTCTCTGTGAGTTTGGAACTGGCAGTTCTACAAAGACATTGTCCTGTCTTCCTCTCCATTTGGAAGTTTTATAATTAGAGCTTTTATTCCCACTATTTACTTTGTTGCTCGTGTCATCTACAGATTGACTCCATTGTTTCTTTGTGTACATTGTTTTATGAGCTTATTTTGAACATCTGTTTCTGGTTTGGTTTCTAAGTGTTTATGTCAAGTGTCCTGATTTAATTTGTTGTTCTCTGTTGTGGGTTCTCTATTGAAAGGACTCCCTTTAGCATTTCTTGTAGGGTTAGTCTGGTTTTCACAAATTACCTTAATTTCTGTTTGTCTGAGAATGTCTTGATTTGAGGGAAAATTTGTCTGGATATAGAATTCTTAGTTGGAAGTTCTTTTCCTTCAGTGTTTGATATATGTCATACCATTGCCTTCTTGCCTGCATGGTTTCTGCTGAGTAATCAGAACTTAGTTTCATTGGTTTTCCATTGTAGGTGGCATTTCTTCTTTCATGAGTTGTTCTCAAGATTCTTTATGTGTCTTTGGTTTTAGAAACTTTGATTATGATACATCTTGGAGACTTTCTCTTGGAATCTATCTTGTATTGGGTTCTTTGAGCTTCTTGGGCAGATATCTTTTCTTCCTTCTTGATGTGGGGAAAATTTTCTGTTACCACATCTTCTACAATTTTCTCAGCATTTTTATTTTAGCCTCCTTTTGTTCTAGTATTCCAGTGAGGCTTATGTTGTTTATTTCATGTAATCCCATATAACACTTAGATTCTTTTCATTTCTCTTAAATCTTTGTTCTGATTTTTCATCTTATAGGCTGACATCAAGGGATTTGTCTTCTAGTTGGGAAATGCATTCTATAGCCAGTTCTAGTCTGCTCTTTTGTCTTTCCACTGTGTTGTCTAACTCTGGAATTTTAGTATTCATCTTCTAACTCTGGAAGTGTAGTATTCATCTTCTGGATTTCTAACTGCTATTTTTTTGTATGAATTCTGATTTTGTATTTATCTTGTTTTTGTTCTTGAATGGTTTCTCTGAATTCTTCCAGGGTACTGTCTCTCTTTTCCTTGATGCTGTCTGTGGTTTCCTTGAACTCTTGGACAGTCCAGTATACATATATTCTTAATTCCTTCTCAGATAATTCTGTGGCCTTTTCTTCTTCCATAATTAGGTAATTCTTTAGTCAGAGGTTTTATTTCTGTTGTCGTTTCCTTTTTTTTTTTTTTTTTAATTTGAGCTTGTCTGTTGTTTCCTAGACATTTTGAAGTTATTGTTTTTAACTGTTAGTTATGTATTGATTTATTTCACCCTGATTTTATGTTCAACTATATTTGAATGTGTGGAGCAGGTGTACTTTTTTTGGTTATTAATTCAGATGTACCAGGTTGCTCTCCAGTTCTCCTTGTATTAATGGGATCACTGGCGGGGATGTGGATGTAGGTCTTTCTTCTTCATGAAGAAGATTTAGTGTGGGGAGAAGCAGATATTGTGGTTGCTTAATGTGTTCCTTCTATTGGATGAGGCAGGGGAGAAGGGAAAAAAAGAGAAAGAAAAGAGAAAAAAAGGTGCCAGTAGCGAGTTCCCTTTTTCTGCACTTGGGCTTGGTGCTGCTGGCTCAGGCAGTTTGGTTTGTGTCTTCCTGTGATGGCTACTAATGATGA
>NW_006922226.1:442643-448668 GCF_000298275.1 Orycteropus afer afer | reverse complement strand
AAAACCCTGTACCCTGGTCCTCACCATGTTACAAAGTGATCATGGAAGAGATGAACCCCAGCTTCCTGTTGTGAGTTCTATTTGGGGCTCCACCTACTCAGAGTGAGTTTCCTCCTTTCCTTCACTCCTTTCTGGGCTCTGTGGCTGCCCATGTCAAGGGGGATTTTGGTCTTTTTCCAAGTAAGGTTATCTACTCACTCAATTCAGCTCCCAAGATCTCCATCAGAAGCTCTTGGTGTGGGTATTCCAAGTCCCCACTACCTTTGTGGGTTCAGTGGGCTTTTTTGTTGTTTTTTTTTTCACCTTCCTCTTTCTCTCCATCAAGATCTCTTTTGTATTGCTAATGAGTGTTCCACTTCTCTGTCTCTCAGTCTCTCCACTGGCTAGGCAGGTTCATTCATTTTTCCCAGTTGTTTAACCTGCTCTCTTTCTCTGCATCCACCAGATCTGGTATCCTATCTTCTCCCTAGTTGCTCACAACTCCAGTATCACTGTTACACTTTGTTATTCAGGAATTAACATGTTAGAGGGAACAAACATGTGGACTACAGGTACGATGCCATCTTCCTCTCTGAAAGCTGCTGTTTTCAAGTTGATTCCAACTAATAATGAGCCTACAGAATAGAGTAGAACTGTCCCCATTGGTTTTCCAATACTGTAAATATTTAAGGAAGCCAAACGCCACCTTTTTCCCACAGAGTGGCTAGTGGGTTTGAATCACTGACTTTTTGATTAGTTTCTGAGCGCTTTAATCACTGCACAACCAGGGATCCTCTGTTTCCCTAAGGATATCTACTGAAGCTGCACATATAATTCAATGTTGCTTATTTGGTTTTGCTTCTTATATCTTGACCAAATCATTTATATGTATAAATATTGAGAACATGGCATACTCTCCAATAAGGTAAAACCAAAAACCAAACTCACTGCTGTCAAATAAGTTCCAACTCATAGTGACCCCTCCTTAAGTTACCAAGGCAATATCTCTATGGAAGTAGATTTCCCAGTCTTCCTTCCGAGGAGAGGCTGGTGGATTTGAACCACCAGCCTTCTGGTTAGCAGTCAAATGTCTTAGGCCCTATGCCACCAGAGCTCCTTCCAATAATGTAGTACCTATATTTTCCCAAAGGAGTTCTGGTGGTGCAGTGCCTAAGTCATTTGACTGCTAACCAGAAGTTTGGCAGCTCTTAACCCACCACCCACTCCATGGAAAGAAGACGGGGCAATCTAGTTCTGTAAAGATTTACTGTCTTAGCTCAGGGGGCAGGAGTGCATGGAGGGATGGACACAGGGAAGAGGTAACTGCTGGAGGAAGTGGGAGGGGAGCTGTTGCATTGTGGTAAATTGTGGTCAATGTCATGAGACAAAGTGTATGTGAACTACTGTATGGAAAGTGAATTTGTTCTTCAAATTTTCACCTAAATCACAATTTAAAAAAAAGATTTATGGTCTTAGAAATCTAATAGGGGTCACTATGAGTCAGAATTGACCCAATGGCAGTGTTTTTATTGTTATTATTATTATTATTATTATTATTTTCCCAGGTACCCAGGACATCTCACTAACTTCAACTCTATGGGACACTGCTATATAGGGATTGAGTACATAGCCTCCAGAATCAAATAGACCTAGGTTGGAATTTAAGACCAGCAGTTCATTAGCAATGTGATCTTCTAAGTTACTTGAATTGTCTCAATATTCACTTTCCTTAACTGTAGTGAAAATACTAATATCTATCTTAGAATACTGAGGAGGGTAGTAACAAATTAAAAATTATAAAGGGCTTAGCAAAATATCAAGTGCACAGTGTGCAGTCAATATATAAATATGATAGTTGCTGTTGCACCACCATCAGTACTGCCACCACATTTGCTGTAGCTATTATTGTTGCTTTTAGATGATCATTAGAAATCTCAAAGCAGCAAAATGGAAAAGAGAAAGGATAGGCCAAGAAGAAGGAATGAGTGATATATCTCCTTTGTATGTAATTTAAGTAAAAGAGAGTGATAGTGTGTTAGCCAATTTCTTAAACTTCCACAGATAATTCTGAAGAAAGTAAAGTGCCCTTTTTGGTTTGTCAACTATCTCTGTAACTTTTTTGAAAAATCAGGTTTAGTAAATAAAAGAAAAAGCATGCTTTTGCAACTTTCTTTTTTTTCTTTTCTCTCTCTCTCTGTCTCTCACTCTCTTTTCCCTTTTTATAAAGTTTATGGCACATGCTTAAGATTTTTTTTTATTATTTTTATTGTTAATTGGGTGAAAGTTTACAGAGTAAATTCATTTTCCATATAGCAGTTCAGAAACATTTTGTTTCATGATATTGACTACAATTGCCCACAATGTAACAGCTCTCTTCTCACTTCCTCCCTGTAGTTAACTTTTCCCTGTGTCCTTCTTTCCTATGCATTCCTGCCCCTCATGCTATCTCCCTATGCATACACTGCCCTTCTATTCTCCCACGATTGATCACTCTAAGGAGTGTATCTACCCAATGTAAATGTGCACCCTATATGCCTGTCTATTGTTTGGCTAGAACTCATGGGAATGAGTTCAATTCCAGACCTGAAGGGTAACTAGGAGCTGTAGTCTCAGGGGTCTCACCAGGCTCTATCACACAAGTAAACCTTGTCCTTTTTTATGATTTTGAGTTTTGTTCCACATTATTCTCCCACTCTATCCAGGATCTCCTTCACTAATCCATTTCTGAGTGGGTGACAGTGGTAGCGAGATGCCATCTAGTTCTTCTGGCCTCAGAGCATGTTGGCCAAGGTCCACTAGTCTCCTGGACTAATTGTTTCCATGCATCTTTGGTTTTTCTTTCTTCTTTGCTCTTGATGAAGAGAAACCCATTGTTACATCAAAATGGCTGCTTGCAAGCTTTTAAAACCAGTCACTACTCACCAAAGTAGGGTGTAGAACAAAGATTTTTTGTTGTATGTTATGCCAATTGAGCTTGATGTCCTCAAGCCCACAGGCTTGCTCCATCAGGGTGGTTGACTGTCCCTAAAAAGTTGTCATAGTTTTGCCATTCATAATAATAATTCCAACAGACACAGAATGTCTGCATGAGAGGTGATTATACAACAAAAACTGTCTATCTCTTTATTGTCCTCAATACCCAGAAACATTCATCTGAATGATACTTTAACTAACATATTGGCACAGAATGTCACAGACTAAGTGAAAAAGTAATTGTAAACGGACAAGACTGGTATATTGTTATTGTTATTGTTAGGGGCCATCAAGCTAATTCCAACAGAATATTGAACAACACAGGAAGCATCAAAAGGAGAGGGAAGGAATACAGAGTAATTTTACCAAAAAGAATTTCTTGACATTCAAGCATTTCAGGAGGTAGCATTTGATCAAGAACCAAAGCTACTGAAGAGAGAAGTCCAAGCTGCATGGAAGGCATTGGTAAAAACAAGGCTCCAGGAAATGATAGAATAACAATTGAGATATTTCAACAAATGGATGCAATGTTGGTCGTACTCACTATTTTATGCCAAGAAATTTGGAAGACAGCTCCCTGGCCAACTGAGTGGAAGATATCCATACTGGTGCCTATTCCAAAGAAAGGTGATCCACCAGAAATTGGAAGTTATCAAACAATATCCTTAATATCATACTCAAGTAGAATTTTGCTGAAAATAATTCAAAAATGGTTGCAGTAATACATCAACAGTGAGCTGCCTGAAGTTCAAGCTGGATTCAGTAAAGGATGTGGAATGAGGTATATCATTGCTGATGTGAGAGACTGCTATACATATGTAAAATAGCATGAGTAGTAGTGTTTTTCTCAAGCACTCTATACTCAAGGCCATAGAAGAAGTTGAAAATAGATCAAAATACAGATAATTATGATGTTTTGTCATGGACAGTATAAAAAAATGAAACAACAAAAAAAGAAAACTCGATGCAGTCAAGTTGATCCCAACCTATAGCGACCCCTCCTTGGGTTTCTGAGGTGGTATCTCTACGAAAGTAGATTGCCTAGTCTTCCTTCTGAAGAGTGGCTAGGGGGTTTGAACTGCCAGCTTTCTGGTTAGCAGTCAAATGCTTTAGGCATGGCACCACCAGAAACAGTATAATAGCTTAATAAAGGAGATTTTGACTGCAGAAATACTCTACATGGTATGCTGTTGTTGTTTTTATGTGCCGTCGAGTTGGACCCGATTCATAGCGACCCCTCCTTGGATTTCTGAGGCAGTATCACTACAAAAGTAGATTGTCCAACCTTCCTTCCGAGGAGTGGCTGGTGGGTTTGAACCACCAGCCTTCTGGTTATCAGTCAAGTGCCTTAGACACTACCCCACCAGTGCTCCCACAAGGTGTAGAGACATATTTATTTATAATTTATCAGAACCCCAAATACCATGTAGTGGCATAAAAAGCATAATAAGATAACTTGGTTATTTCCTGGGGTACCTAATAGGTGCTTTGTGGATTACAGTAAGGGATAAGCTTTTGCAAGGCCTTTACCAAGACTCTGTTATAAGGTCTTCCAAGAGCATAGGAATGTCTACCCTAGTCTAGCAGCCCATATTCTTCTGTGTGCTACCAGAACTATTGCTAGTGTTAGGTATTAGAGTATAAAATTTCAAAATAACAACTCCAGAAAATTATAAGTCACAGGCATAAATCAGATAGTCCATGTCCTTGTCCTCATAGCCTGATGTTAGTAACACAACTAAACTAGAACAGGCTCTCAAAAGTGCACTGTATTTTATCAAATCATAAGAGGAGAACCACTATGTTTTTATAATACAAGCTTAGCTTTGGGCTTTATATCTGATCCCAATGTTCATCACGATCCAAGAATGAACCAGTCCTACTTTTTTAGACTATGATTTCAGTGTTTGTGGAGCTAGAGTAAAGACTCTCTGACCAAGATTTTGGTGGTGGTGGTGGTGGTGGAAAGGAAGGACAAAAGGTAATAACCAGCACAGAAGCCATTGCTTATCTTTGTAAATACCTGTGTTCTAACTCACTCTGTGCTGATCTTATGTACTGTAAAAAAGTATCATCTTATATCCAAAGATCTTGGTCAGAGGGTCTTTATTGTACTTACCCAAGTACTGAAATCATAGTCTAGAAAAGTAGGACTAGTTCTTCCCTGGGATAATGGAACTAATGAGCACTGGGAGTAGATCTAGAATCCAAAGCTAAACTTGTTTATCTCCTATCTGGAATAGAACACAGACATAGAAGAAGGAAAACAATGGTGAAGAAGAAGAAGATAGCCATGGCAATAGGAATATCTGTGTGGTGGGGATGCATGTGATACATGGACCTGTATCATTATGCACACCAAGACACAGTTGTTCTTTTAGTTATGAGAGCACTTGGGCAATCTGCTTCCATAGTGATACCACGGCCACCTTGGAAACCCAAGGATCCAACATGATGGCAGTGAGTTTATTTATTTATTTAGTAATGGCTACTCTACACACCAGGAGCTCTGGTAGCATAGTGCCTAAGGTACTTGACTGCTAACCAGAAGGCTGGCGGTTCAAACCCACCAGCCACTCCTTGGAAGGAAGATGGGGCAAACTACTTCTGTAGTGATACTGCCTCGGAAACCCAAGGAGGGGTCGCTATGAGTCGTGTCTGACTCGGCTGCACATAACAACAAGTGTTGTCTTATAAGTAGGTCTGATGGTGTAGTGGTTAAGGCATTCGGGTGCTAATCAAAAGGATCGCTATGAGTCAGGTCTGACTCGATGGCACATAACAACAACAACAACACTCTACACACCCAAGAATTTGAAACAGATGAAAGGAGAGAGAGTGTGTTTCATTGGGTAGATAGAACCACTATGTGCTTTCTAACTCAAAAACCAAACTCACTGCTGTTGAGTTGAACCTGACTCATAGCAACCCCTCCTTGGGTTTCCGAGGTGGTGTCACTACAGAAGTAGATTATCCAACCTTCTTTCCGAGAAGTGGCTGGTGGGTTTGAATGGCCTGCCTTCTGGTTAGGACTCAAATGCCTTAGGGACTATGCAACCAGAGTACCCATGTG
>NW_006922226.1:427885-442513 GCF_000298275.1 Orycteropus afer afer | reverse complement strand
AGGCTTGATATAATTTTCAGATGCCAGTTGAGTTCTTTCTGACCATAAACCAGCATTGTGGCTATGTACAGTCAAGTTTCAGGACAAACTTAGGGAGGGGCAGTTTGCCTTCAGGAGGAGTGTGGTTGAAAGTAGATTATGCTCACACAAATAACTAGAGAACTTGCCTGAGAGTGTCCTTTTCTAAATTAAGTCAAGGTTGGGGCCTTGGTATTGTTTGATAGCCTCAGACTGCGTAGTCATGAGTCACAGCCTATCTGGACCACTACCCAGATAGGTAGTCAAGGTTCAGAACCAATCCTGTAACCTTTTTCTATCTTCAATTATGTACATATCCTAATCATGGTCTTTATTTCTGTTGTCCCACCTGCAACAGTGACAAATATATGTACCACTAATCATGATTTTGTGATGATTTAACATCACATATAATTAGCCACATGGAGTTGACTCAGCAAACTCCATTCAATTTTCTCAGGATGAGAGTTTCTCTCATCCAGGATGACTGTCTTTGTCCTTTCCAAAGCTTAATAAAATTGTCTCTATTGAACCTATTCTAATTCTGGGTCTCTATTCCCCTAATACAGTATGCATCACTTAATGTCTGCGATATGTTCTATGAAATAAGACATTATGTGATTTGGACATTGTGCAAACATCATATTATATGCTGAGTAAACAGACCTGCTTAAGTTAAAAAGCTTTCATGTTGTTTAATAACCTTTTGTTTTGTTCCCAAATCAGTTCTTCTACTTTGTCTCTTGCTGCTGTTATCACTAGCACTGGTTTTGCTGAGTTTGAGAGCCACAATGCACTTCACGTAACATTTTTGAAAAAAATTAAAGAGAGATAACACTACAACACTCAAGAGATGTGAAATACACAAGATTAGATACTGCTGCCTACGAGTCAAAGCATACTCTTTTATATAGTAAACTTTTTATTTATAAGTAGTGAAAGTTCACATTAAAATAATGATATAAAAAGTACAGTACAGTACATACATAAGCCAGTAACACAGAAATTTATTATGACTATCAAGATATATATATATATATCTGGTGGTGTAGTGCCTAAGGCATTTGACTGCTAACCAGAAGACTGGAGGTTCAAACCCACCAGCCACTCCTCAGAAGGAAAACTGAGCAATTTACTTTCATGGAGACACTGTCTCAGAAACCCAAGGAGAAGTTGCTATGGGTCAGTACCGACTCGATGGCAGTGAGTTTTTTTTATATATACAGTACCATTATACACCTGGTAACAGAGTTGTTCTGGAATACAAGAGACATAATATACACGTGTTGTGTGTGGAAAGATGTTGCATTTACTATGTGTGGTTACATTTGTTATGTCTATTTGGGATTTCAAAATTCTATTATACCCTTATGGGCTCATGAAGGTATATGCAATTGGACATTGCCAAAATGGATGTTATGTGGCACATGACTATGTATAATCAGTTATGAACAAATCCACCACTACTTGTAGCTGAAATATACAAGAATTAAAGAAGGGAAGGTTTACATGAGCAAAGAAATTCTTGGGAATGGGCTATCAGGAAAAACAAAATAAAACAAAATCTGGAAACAGAGGGCATGACTGAGTTGTTTTGGTCAAAAGAGTTCTTCCAAAGTAGTTATATTTTTCTCTGTTTTATTTTCTATCTCAAAATACAATGTGTAATTTTCACATTGTCACTGAAGCCAAGTTGAATTGTAACTCAATTCTTCATCCTTTCTATAACCATCTCCCACCCTGATTGGAGACAGATAAGCAGCCATGATAACTTGTTTCCTTAGTTGTTTTTTCAGAAACCCAGCCAAGACCAACTTGAAATTGACTAAAACCAGCTCAGATCTTTTGGGGCCCACAGATATGTATGTACAATGAGACAATCGTGAATGAAGTTGCTTGAAACTAACATCTCCCCCTCTGCCTAAGCCTGATCAGCTGATGACAGGAAGTCAGTGTAACTCATCCAGTGTGCAAGCACACTGCTTTAAAAATTGACTCAGTGAAACCTCAGCCAATCTCCAGCTAACTCATGCCCAAATTCCTGAAATTTATATGAATATGTATAGATCCCTTTCCTGAACTTTAAAAAATTGTACCCAACTCCACTCAAGGAGTCAGATTTGGGTACTGTCCCCTGTTTGCTAACCATGTGCATGGTAATAAATTAGCTTTCTCATCTCTCAGGTATGCAGGATGTATGAACTGATTTGGCTTAATCGCACACTAGGCAGAGACTCATTTTACTCCGACTTTATCACCAAACAAAATGATGACTTAGGGTCTACTATTTACATAGCTTGTTTTATATATATTTTACTGTTCTATTACATTTCTGAAGAGTTGAAACCTTTTTTTTTTTTCCTGGATAACTGGGAAAAGAGGGTTCATGCTCCATTTTTTTTATGATAAAACAAAAAACAAATTCACTGCCATGGAGTCGGACCTGACTCATAGTGACCCCTCCTTGGGTTTCCAAGGTGGTATCACTACCAAAGTAGATTGCCCAACCTTCCTTCTGAGGAGTGGCTGGTGAGTTTGAACCACCAGCCTTCTGGTTAGCAGTCAAATGCCTTAGGCACTATGCTCCTCATAATTCCTTTATATTTCAGAAGGATGTTGTTGTTGTTGTTGTTGTTATGTGCCATCAAGTTGGACCTGACTCATAGCAACCCCTCCTTGAGTTTCCAAGGCCATATCACTATGGAAGTAGATTGCCCAACTTTCCTTCCGAGGAGTGGCTTGTGGGTTTGAATCGCCAGTTTTCTGGTTAGCAGTCAAGTGCCTTAGGCACTATGCTACCAGAGCTCCTTACAGCTAGTCAATCTATACATGAATATTGATTCCACATCTACCATGCAATTAGCACAGATCTAGGTACCAGACATTACAGAATCACTTAAACATGGTCCTTGCCTCAAGGTGCTTATTGTTGGACCTGTAAAAACACACACACACACATAACATTAGAGAATTAATAAAAGGCTGTATAATTAAGAACTAAAATGTGTAATATACTCTGTAAGGGCTAGGACATCAATGAGGGCTGGAATGCTTAGGGAAGATGGCATGGATGAAATGGAACTTTATTTGGACTCTGAAACATGGCTACAATTTGCACGTTGTTGTTGTTGTTACGTGCCGTCGAGTCGGACCCGACTCATAGCGACTTGGGTTGCCGAGGCAGTATCACTATGGAAGTAGATTGTCCAACCTTCCTTCCGAGGAATGGCTGGTGGGTTTGAACCGCCAGCCTTCTGGTTAGCAGTCAAGTGCCTTAGGCACTATACTACCAGAGCTCCTACAATTTGCATAGGTGAAGGGAATAGGAAAAAGATTATAGATGAAGATAACTGCATGGGTGAATATATAAGGGCAGAAACAAGCCAAGAATGTCTATTCCTAAGACTACAAGGAATCAAGCCTTTATAGAAGGAATGGCATAGTTAGAGAATAATGGGAAATCAGATTAGAAAGGTAAGTCTGGGTCAGATTATGGAGAATTTTATAATACATCCTATAGAATACAGAATTAATGAATAAGGAATAAGAGTCTTTGAAGATTCCTGAGTAGAGTAATGCTATTATTAGGACAAATAAGTATGAAAGATGAATCTGGGAGATGGATAGCAGAATGGACTGGAGTAGCGAAAAAATACTCCCTTATGCAGTCTGAGTTTGGGTTCCCCCGGTAGCCCTCACAACCTACAAAATTACTCTAATTCTCTTGTTCTATGCAAATACTCTTTCTGAATCCCACTTTTGCAAATCTGACTTTATATGCCCTACAATAAACTTATTACTTTCCTTCCCAAATTAATTTCTTTTAAACTTTCATTATCTGATACTAACACCTCTATTCTCCCAGGCAACAGGCTGAAATTTTCCAAGTTACTTCTCCTTCTGACCAACCTCCATGTTTAATTGTATACTTAGTTCTAAGATTTTTATCTCTGGAATATTTCCTGAATCCATCTTCTACATTATAGTTTTACCTATATCAATCTTATTCAGATTTCATTCAGTTAACTTAAGTATAACAATATTTTCTGAACTGTCACACATCTCTCTCTTTTCAGTCTACTCTACATGCTGTATTCAGATACATCTTCCTAGTACAGGTAGCATAGTGCCTAAGGCACTTGACTGCTAACCAGAAGCCTGGCAGTTCAAACCCGCCAGCCACTCCTCGGAAGGAAGATGAGGCAATCTACTTCCGTAGTGATACTGCCTCGGAAACCCAAAGAGGGGTCGCTATGAGTGGGGTCTGACTCGACAGCAAATAACCACCACCATAACAACAGTACAGAGTTCTAATCACATTCCTCACTTGTCTATCAACTTAAAAATGTACAAATTCTGAAAATTAAAACAAAAATAAATAAATAAATAAGGGAAACCTATGCATAAATCCACCAGAAGTGTACCCGGAAATAGTGCATTTCCCTGATATTTTTTCTACACATATACACATGTGGTATGTTCAAATCCTCCCACTTCACCAAGTGGAACAAAGGTCAGGGATTGTTTTCCATTTTATTCACTGTTGTATCCCCAGTGCCAAGAATAGTACCAGGTATGTATCAATAAATATTTTTGGAAAAACAAATAATCCTGTTTTTTTCCTTTAACAGAAAATGAACACTCTTTCATTTCTTAAAAATGATCTTTTAAAAAACAGTGATTCAATGTATGCATACTATTTCATCATATTAAATATTTATTTAAACATTTTCAAACATTTAGGTTTTTGTTTCCATATTAAAAATATGCACTGGCGTCGAGTCAGATCTGACTCATAGTGATCCCTCCTTGGGTTTCCAAGGTGATATCACTATGGAAGTAGATTGCCCAACCTTCTTTCTGAGGAGTGGCTGGTGGTTTTGAACCACCAGCCTTCTAGTCTGCAGTTAAATGTCTTAGGCACTACACCACCAGAGCTCCCTTCTTTCTATATACTCTCTGTTTTTAACTATTATAAATCATGCTGTAATGAATGTCTTTGCATATACAACTTCCCCAGCCATTTCCAATGGTTTCCTTAGTTTAGATTACCAAAAGTGGAATTTTAGCGTTAAAAGGTGTAAACTCTCTTAACATTCATGGTGTTGTTGTTGTGTGTCATCGAGTCAGACCCAAATTACTTTCTACTTTACTGATTTAGTCTACTACCATACACCAAAGAAACTTTGGTGGTGCAGTGCCTAAGCATTTGACTGCTAACAAGAAGATGGGAGATTTAAACCCACCAGCTGTTCCTCAGAAAGAAGATGGGGCAATTGACTTCTGTAAGGATTTACAAGCTTGGAAACCCAATGGGAGTTGCTATGAGTTGGAATCAACTTGACGGCAGTTGGTTTGGTTTTACCATATACCAAGAGACCAATGGCACTGCACCTGCACTAATATTTCATACATATTTGATTCTTACCATTTCGATTGGCAAAATGTTTTCTAATTGTCAGCATAGTTTGCACTTGTTATTAATTACAGTAAATGTTCTTCATTTCATATTTACTGATACTTTGAATTTTTCCATAAGTGCATTATCTGTCATTGTCTTTGCTCATTTTCTCCTTCGGGGTGTTTCTCTTACACTTATTACAAATACTAATTCCATCTTAATAAAAAATGTTGTAAATATTTACCCAGCTTGTACTTGGTCTCTTCATTTTGCTTATGCTGCTCTGCATATGCAGAAATTTAAGTATTAGTGCATTTAAATTTTTAAATCTTTGTTTTTCAATTGGTGCTATTGTTCTTCTTAAAAATAATATTTTATTGTATTTTTGGTAAAAGATTACACAGCAACTTAGGCTCCCATTTGAGAATTTCTAAATTGTTTAGGGACATTAGTTACATATATCACAGTGTGTCAATATTCTCTTTTATTGAGTTCTGGTTGTTCCATTTCCAGTGCTGTAATTTCCATGTTCCCTTATTGTCTCAACTTTGCTTTAAAATAAGTGTTAGCCTTTTGGTTTCCAGAAGATATTTTTTAAACGGAACACTGTACCCACAGGTAATATCTTTTATTTTGTGTGCTGATCTGTTATTTTGCTAAAACATGACTTCAAGGTTCAAAGTTTAAAGAGTATATAATGGCAAAAGTCTCTGAAAGTCCTCTAGTCTCAACTGGTCCAGTAAGTCTGTACTTTTTAAGAATTTGTGTTCTGTTCTGTGTATTTCTTCCATTCTATCAGGGCCCATCTATTGTGGCCTTGATTGGAATGGTCAGTAGTGGTAGCCAAGTACCATCTAATTCTTCTGGTCTCAGCATAAATAAAGTTATGGCTTGTGTAGGCTACTAGCCCTGGAGACTAGTTTCTTCTCTGAGAATATGATTTCCATTTTTGTCTTTTGCTCCTGATGAGTAGAGCCAATAAATGTATCTTAGATGGCTGCTTACAAACTTTTTAGACCCAAGATGCTACTCACCTCACTAGGATGCAGAACACGAACTTTGTGAACTGTATTATGCCAATTGACTAAGTTATTCCATGATATTAAGGTCCTAAGCCTTCACACCCAGAAAACCAATCTCATAAGGTCTGGTTATATCTGAGAAGTATCTGTAATTGTGTCCTCTAGGAATATATAAGTGTGAACACACATATCTTTATGTACACAGACATGTAGATACTTCTGTCGGTGCACACATATGTACACACTTGCACCAACCCATACACATATATGCCTATACACAACTATATGTGATCATACATTTATTTTTGTGGTTATTTTTTGTATTATTACCAAGTTATTTATCATATTCTTTTGCACAATCATTCTTTTCTCCTGTACACTTCTTAATGACATCATTTCCTTTGGTCAGCTGTACTCATTAAACCCATACTCACTAGTACTTTTTCCATAACCAAAAATAACAAGTATCTACAATCTAAAGAGTGGTTCCCCCTCCCTCTCACTCAGTGTTATAATTCTTATGCTTAGAAAATCCTTTCATATCTATAGAGATAAATATTAACATTTCTTTTGAAAGTTTTATGTTTATGTTTTAATAATGACTTATCTGACAATTTATCTTCATATGTTTGATGAGATGAGAATCTACAATTATTTTCATATATTAATTTTTCACAACCACATTATATTGCACTGATTCATCACTTCTCAATTATTTTTTTATGTGCCCTCTTTTCACATGTTAAATTCCAATGCATGTTAGGTTTTGTTTCACAATTAGATTGTTCTTTACCATCAATCTACCTTTTGATTCTTGTATCAGTTACACGTTTTTAAATTATTTTATATTTATAGCATATGTTAGCATTTTGTTTTTCAGATATTTATTTGACATTGTTGCCTAATTATTCCTTCAGGTGCCTTTGAAATCATTTTGTCAATAGGAAGAAAAGTCACCATTGAGATCTTTTAATATTTTTTCACTACTTTCCATTTTAATCATATCCTTCAAATTTAATCTTATCCTTCTATATATAATTTGTATTCTAAACAAACTGGAGTTTTATCATTTCCTTGATTTTCCTCTCTAATGTATTTTACTCATTCGGTTTCTTCATCTTTACCTATTAACATTCTTCCCATTGTTCAATATCAATTTCAACATTACCTTTGGATCCTTGATGGAGCCTTTTTCTGATCATCTCTTATTACTGTATTTATGCTCTTCTTACATAATTCATTGCTTTTAGCATTATTTTACAGTAAAGAATAAAATTTTTGAGAGTAGAAGCAGGGTCCAGAAAATCTTTGTTTCCCTAGCAACACCTAGCATGGTGTCCAGAATACCCATATTTGATGTAAAGAGCATGGAACTCTTTAGACAGTAACGTAATAGGTGAGAGAATATTTGCTAATGTTATCAACAACTGTGGCATCATGATTATATATGCTGATGGAAACCATAGAAGTAAATGCTATTAAGGATTTAAGACATCACTGGTAGATGCTGTTGATATGGAAAAATCCATCTTCATACGACCATAAATTTTACTCATAGGATGATAATAATCCTATTACAATTATGGGTGCCTTAGTTTTTCTAAATGAATCACTAATTTCATACAATTTAAAAGAAAAATTATTCTCAAAAATAAAATAATTACCACACTGTTCTTTTCTATTTTGGTACTATTCACAAGCAAGACTCCCAATTCGTTACTTATACCCTAGTAGGTATTCTCTATCATAGAATCTATTTCCAAATTAAAAAAGGTAATATATATTTTAATTGAATCCTTGTTATCTATCTAAAAACTGCAAATGAAATAATTACTTAACATTCTGCCTTCAAGATTTTATCCATTTCAATGACTAAATTCTACTTTCACATTAAAAAGTTCAGCACTTATCAGCAATTATGAATATAAAAATAAAGTCTAATGATGTAATAAAATACAGTACATAAAAATGGTGCAGGAATATAACTGGTGGTTAATTAAGAGATAATGTCTGCAGTACTGAATAATGTCATAGGATAATCATTCTTTGGCATAAATATTGAAGTGAAGAAAATTCATTATTTTAAGAGCAGAAAAGTAATTTATAAACATCATATTTATTTATACTGCAGTTTAATTTATAGTGATATGACTGTATTATATAGAGAAGTCAATTTGTGTTCTTGTGCCCATCCACTCTCTGGCTTTGGGAAAAACACTCTACCTCAACTTTAGTTTTCTCACTTGTGAAATGGAGAACACATCTCTTCTTTAATTACTTCATAAGTAATTTAATGATTGCAAAATAAAATAAAACATAAATAATATTGGTAAGTTAACTAATGTTATATAAATGTGAAAGAAGGTTTAAAACATATAGCCATGGGGACAGAGACAATATGGCATCCTGCTAACACACTCTACCCAATCCCCCTACAACAGAGACCTGGAAAGACGTATATAAATAATGATCCAGGAATTCTGAGTATTTAATCAGAAGAAAAAGAATTAGATTGAGTGCTGATTGGAAAGGGAGACAGAGTGAGGTCCATCACTGGGGAGAGAAAAGAAGCTGGAATGGCAGAAAAGTAGCCATTTTAAACACAGAGGTGGACAACAGAAAAGAAAAAAAGCTTTATGGAATCCAGCCAGTAATAAAGGCACAGTGTAGACAGATCTAGAGGATTTTAAATGAGCCAATATTACGTGGGAGCTGGGAGAGAAAAGCACAGGGAAGCAGGTAGGACTTCCAGTGATATAAAAGGGAGACAGTGGAGAAAGAAAGGAGACAGATAAAAGGAATAAAACAACTCACCACTAGTAAAACAAGCCAGACCAACTGCTATCGATTTGATTTCACTCATAGCGACTGTTTTGGGGATGAAATGGAACTACCTTATTGGGCTTCTGGGGTTGTAAATCTTTGCAGAAGCAGACTGCCTCATCTTTCTCCCACAAGACAACTGGTGGGTTTGAACCACTAGCCTTTTGGTTGACAGCTGAGTGCTTTAACTACTACACCACAGCCTTTTGGGCTGAGGACCTACACAAAGGGAAAAGCCGGTGTTGGGGCAGTTGAAATAACTAGAATCAAATAGATCTTTTGCTTGACTGACTCTGGCCAATAGTTGGATAAACAGCTACAGCCTACATGTTCCCACATGGGCACCAGACCCACCCCAGTGAATCATGACTGGTGAGCAACACTATTTCCTCCAAAAAGTGCAGCTTCCCTGTGAAGAGGGGCAAATCTTCTCCCTGCCACCGCCAAGCTGGTAGCCAGGGAAGTCCAGCCCAGATCCACCTCCAACTCCTAGTGCTTAGATACCTTTAACAACCCACTCCAAACAGACAGATCCAAGAGTTGTGCTCTCCATTCCTGCGCTTGTCTCACTGCTTGGCTTTTCTCACACTGAGCACAAGAGGCACAAACCTGCAGCCTTCTATCTTGGAGGTGTCCACTTGCGCCAGGCTTTTTTCACCTCCATAGACACATGCCCTGGTGGATCAGCAGTTTCTGCCACAACAACCTGCTACTAGGGTTGTTGGCTGACCATAACTACAAAAGTCCCCCCTCCTCCATTCCTTTATCTTCCCCTTATTTTTCTCCTTTCTGTTTTCCCAATTTTTCTTCCTTTGTATCTGTTCATATCCCCCCTCTCTTTCTTCTTCTTTCATTTTTACTAATCCTACATTTCATCCACCCCAACGTTTTCTTTTTTCTTTCGTCTTTTTTTAAAATCTTTTATCCTATCTTTTTCTCTTTTTCTTAACTTCTTCTATTTGATTTTCTTTATTTTTTTTTCTACTCCATCCAACATGGGGAGGGCGGTAACTCTCCAGTAGTCAGCCATATGTACTGCACCAACCACTTCATCCAACAGACAAGCACCTCCACCAGCTTCTACACCACTAGATAAATGACAGATTGTGGACAACACTTGCTCATCCCAACTGCAGATCCTCTTCATGACAAACAGAAGAACAACCACATTCCCACCAGTTATTCCACCAATCTGGAAACAGCTGGGAACAGCTAACAACCAAAGAAGGATGTCTGCCCCATACATCCAGATATATTGAAACAAAGCAAAACAAAACAAAACAAAGAAAAACAGAGTGAGAGCAGGGCCACATGCCCAGCTGCTGATGTCCATGCTGATGTGGGAAAGGGACTGGGGCAGGAGCAGGATGAGTCAGCTTGCAGTGGTATCTGGAGCCAGTGCAAGGCAGAGCCAGTGCCCAGAAGTGGCTCAGCAGGCCCTGTGCAATGTGCCACTCAAGTACAGACAAGTCCACGTACCAGTGCAGCCAGTGACCAGACAGCAAGGAGCAGGGCTTTATGTGGGGCAGCCACTTCTGGGGCTACAGCAGCCTGTATGGGTGCACCAACAATGGCATGGATGGCCATGTGGGAAGTGGTGCCTTCCTAGCAGGTGAACTCCCACCCCAAGGCAGCCCAGGCACATTACATGTCACCCAAGGCCAGCAAGTACCTGGACTTCTACCTGGACCTCTCCTTCATCTGCCCTTCAGAACTGAAGTGCTATAGCATAGCGTGCAGCTACCTCCAGTACATTAAGTACCTACGTTTGCCTTTAACATGCTCTTCTAGAAGGAATAAATTGTATGATTACAATATTTCCAAATGGAGGAGAAAATAGGATAATATCAATATAAAACAAACTCTTCCAAATAGGGAGATTAGGATCTACTACAAGGTAACTACAAAGAAAATTTATAAGACGTCTAACAAAAATAAAAAGAAGAAAATCATAGATACTTAGGAAACACCAAATCGGTAACACTGGACAAGAGGGAAAGAAAAAGCAATAATAAAATGAACTCAGCACAGAAAAATATTCAGAACAAAGAAATCACCAACACCAAAACAAGAAATAAAAAACAAAATTAAAAAATTCCTTGAATCAAATGAGAATGAAAACACAACATACCAAAATCTTTGGGACACAGCAAAAGCAGTGATCAGAGGGCAATCAATAGCAATAGATGCACGCATTAAAAAAGAAGAAAGAGCCCAAATCAACATCTCTAACAATTAGAAAAACAGGAGCAAAAAAAAAAAAAAAGCCTACATTTACTAGAAGAAAAGAAATAATAAAGATTTGAGCAGAAATGAATGAATCAGAAAATAGAAAGACAATAGAAAAAATCAACAAGAGCAGAAGTTGGTTCTTTGAAAAGATTAATAAAATCAAAATACCACTGGCAAACTTAACAAAGGAAAAGAAGGAGGAGATGCAAATAATATGAATAAGAAATGAAAAGTGTGATGTCACAACAGAACCAACAGAAATAAAAAGAATAATATCAGGATATTATGAAGAACTGTACTAAAACAAATTTGAAAATCAAGAAGAAATGGATGAGAAAAAAAAAACTATTTACCTAAACTAACACAAAATTTGAACAGACCCATAAGAAAGGAAGAAATTGAACAGGTCATAAAAAAATTACCAAGAACAAAAGTCTGGCCCAGATGGTTTCAATCATTCAGAGAGGAGCTAACACCAATCCTACTCCAACTATTCCAAGACATAGAAAAGGATGGAATCCTCCCAAATTCATTTTATGAACAAGCATAACCTTGATACCAAAACCAGGCAAAGACATCACTCAAAAGGAAAACAACAGACCAATATCCATCATGAATATAGATGCAAATATCTTCAACAAAATCCTACCCAATAGACTCCAAAAACACATCAATAATAATAATAACAATAATACATCATAACCAAGTGGGATTCAAACCAAGTATACAAGGTTGGTTCAACATTAGAAGAACAATTGTTCTGGTTACCTAGTGCCGCTCTGACAGGAATATACCATAAAAGGGGCGGCTTTAACAAGCAGGAGTTTATTCTTATAATTTGGAGGTTTTAAGCCTGAGTTCAAAGTGCCAGACTCTAGGGGCTTGGTGAAAGCCCCTCAGCTTTGGGCTTCAGCTCTGCCTCCAGCTCCTGGCCCACTGAAGCTAGAAACTTTTCTTCACTTAGGCAGCTGCTGCCTGCTGAGGCTGCCAAGCCCACAGTTGACAAGTAAAAGGCACAGTCCCAATATTACCAAAGCATACGGCTGGTCATTAATTCAAGTCCCAGGATTGGCAGAGCATGGTAGGCTGCTGAACAACAGCACAGCTACATGCAGGGTCCAAGCGTGCAATAAGCTGGAGACCATTCCCAAAGCTGCTGCTTATATATAGGAAGCAGACCATATCCCAAAGGCAGCTACTCAGCTGCTCACAGTAGATTCCACCATGGAGTGGATTGCCAGTCTCATCATGGGTGCTAAAAAAGCAGGGAGGTCACATCTTCTGACCTCCTCTAACCACACAAGAGGAAGACAGAATCACAATCAATAACCCAAGGTCTATTCCTGCAAGACCAGACATGCTGCCTCCCTCCAGCCCTTTCACCAACCGTTCCTCCCAAAGCTCCCACCACCTCTCTCCTGGGTTTGATAATTTGCTGCAGTGGCTACACAGAACTCACAGATTATGGGGTTTATTAGGGAAGCACCAGTCTACAATTCAAGTTCAGGAAAAATGCTCAGTCTCTCTCCCAGCCCAGCATCTCTCAGCCAACAGTCTCTCACAGTCTCTCTCCCAGCAGTGCATGTCCCTCGGTGTTTCACTCAGCAATGTGTGTCTCTTGCATCTCTTTCGCAGCAGGGCATGTCTCTCAGGAGCATGTGTCTCTTTCAGCAGCATGTCTTCCTCAACCAGCAATCAGAGAGAGTTCTGCCTCTAGGAGGCCTCCTTTTGAGCCTGGCAGAGTGGCCAAACTAGCCAATCATAACATCAGAATTCTAAACACCAGAGAGAGAGCGAGTCTCCAAGAACATTGCTTTGTGCCACTTCCAACAGAAATACCCCAGGTGGATAACAATTACAATCAGGAGCTCCTGAGTTGTTCACAGCAAATTCTACCATGGAGTTTACAAAGACTTATGGCTAGAAAAGCCATACCAGGTAATTTAGTACAATGGGGAATAGTACATCCAGCTGCCCAGCCACTCAACCAGGCCTAGTCAACAACCTCATCCATCACATAAGTAAAATAAGGGAAAAGAATCACAGGATCATATCAACAGATGCAGAAAGGGCATTTGATAAATCCAACCCCCATTACTGATAAAAACTCTCAGAAAAATAGTAACAGAAGGGAAATTCCTCAACATAATAAAGGGTATATATGCCAAAACAATAGCCAACATTATTCTCAATGGAGAGAGACTAAAACCATTCTCCTTGGGCACAGGAACCAGACAAGGATGCCCTCTATCTCCAATTCCATTCAACATTGTATTGGAGGTCTTACCCAGGGAAATAAAGCAAGAAGGTGAAATAAAAGGCATCCAATTTTGTAAGGAAGAAGTTAAACTATCCTTATTTGCAGATAATCTGATTTTATACATAGAAAATCCAAGAAGACTCAGCAAGAAAACTAGTGGAACTTATTGAAAGATTTTGAATAGTGGTAAGATAAAAGATCACCATACAAAAATCAGTAGGATTCCTCTGTACCAGCAATGAGGTCTCAACTAGGGTCTTAAAAGCTTTCAAAGCAGCCATCTAAGATGCAGCTAATGGTCTCCTATCGTTGGAAGCAAAGAAAAAAGAAAACAAGGGCATTTGGAAGCAATCAGCCCTGGGACACGATGACCCTCGAAACCAGAAGAACTAGATAGTGTCCAGCTACCAATGCCAATCACTCAGGAAATGATCAAATCTGGAGATCCTGGATAGAGTGGAAGGAAAAACATGGAACAAAATCCAAAAACTCAATGACCAGAATTACTGGTTGGATGGAGTCTGGTTAGACCCCCAATACTATGGTCCTGGGATACATTCTGGGGCTGGAATAAAGCTCACTCCCAAGGGCTGGCTCTTAGCCCAATAGTAAACAAGGTGTACATGCAGACCACTCAACCCAGGGTGATGCACCCACATACTCTATGGTAATGCATTCATTGGAGCAATTGACCACAGGGCACCAGAGGGGCAACACTCATACAGAGGAAAGACAGGACAAACAGGAGTGCATAACTATGAGGGGCACAGGGGAAGGGGAGCTACTGGGCAGGGAGGGGAGGGGAGCTACTTGGCAGGGAGGGGAGGAGATTGGATTAGGTTTGGGCATGGTAAGTGGGGAGTGAACTAAAT
>NW_006922226.1:419424-427552 GCF_000298275.1 Orycteropus afer afer | reverse complement strand
TTGAACTTCCAGCCTTCTGGTTAGCAGTCAAATGCCTTAGGTACCACGCTACCAGAGCTCCTAAAGTGCATTTAAGAAAAAAGAAATATTTTCAGAGAAAAACCAAGGTTATTTCTATAATATCCTAAGTAATGCAAATGAATGATAAAAAAAGACATTGATTAAAGTCATTTAAAATAAAATAATAGAATAATTCAGATTTTTAGATTTAATATTCAAAAAATTATCAAAGCAATATAAAATTGCTATTTACGTCCATCCTCACTTAGTAGTTAAATGTGAATTAATAATGTATATTTATCTTGTTCCCTGTAAAGGGTTTTATTATCAATAATTATAGTGATTGAGATATTAAATTAAATTAAGGAGCCAAATATGCTAATTTTTCCTTTAAGCATCAAATTCTTTTTGAAACTTTAGGTGCATAAGAAATGTTTTAAAATTGGAAGCCACTTTTTATATTAAGAGAACATGTTAAACTCAAAAAACATGCAAAAGCATTTATATTTTAATTTGAATAATAATGTCAGTGGAAACAACTTTATAAATACATATCAATTTACAGCCACAAAAGGCAATTTGTAATGTCAGGAATATAAATTGTCCCAAGAAGAATTTATTTAGGAAACAATGACATCACCTTTAGAAGTTCAATCACATATTCATTGCATGAAATCATTAGTTAAAACTCTAGTCTGTCTGTTTTAATTTGTTTTCAATAAGCCACTAATATTGTTCCTATTGCTCTTCTTCAACTTCCTTATATTGTTTTTTCTCTTTGTCCTACAGCATTGCAATTAATGAGATTTCAATTGTGTAATGGAAAGAATGGCTAAAAATTCTGTTGATTCATTGCTGACCAGAGAGCACTGTAGATTCATTTGAAAGGTAACAGATGGGATTGGAAAAGGAAGAAAGGAAGAGAATAAATGTAGATATTAGTGAAGTCTTTTTTTTTTTTCCGTAAGAGTATTGATTTCATGCATCTTACCTGATAGATAAGATGACTAAGCAAAAATATCCAAATTCAAAGGCATCAATTGAATAGGAAACAGGAGTGTGGTAGAGGAAGGATGAAATGATGAATGTTACTTTGTTAAAAGCAGAAAAAAAAATGCAATCATTCTTCTTGAGGAATTCATCATGTTTCTTCTTGTTGTCAAGTCGTTATAATAAGCACTCATAAATGCCCATTTGGCTTTAACATAAAAATCATGTTTAAAATCTTGGTTCATGGGTCATCTTCCAACTATTCTGTCTTAATAGGGGGGAAAAAAAAAAAGCAGCAGCAGCAGCTTTATCAGATTTCCTGTACAGTTGTTTAATGTCTTGGATTTAACTCACTAATAGTTGTTGAAGAACACTAAGAAATTTCATCATTTAAAAAAAAAACTGCCTTAGGGTGGGTTCCGACTCATAGTGACCCCTCCTTGGGTTTCCGAGGTGGTATCTCTACAGAAGTAGATCGCCCAGTCTTCCTTCGGAGGAGTGGCTGGTGGGTTTGAACCCATCAGTTAGCAGTCAAATGCCTTAGGCACTAAGCCACCATGAGCCATAGCAAACTTATAACAAAATAATGTATCATATATTTCCACAGCAACACTGAGAACAGTTCATATGAAAATTTCACTACAGATGTTGGTCTCAGTAGATAGCACATTATTCTAACTGCATCTATGCAGACTTAAGATCAAGCTCTTCTCAGAGGGATTCTATATTAAAATGTGGAGGTTTGTCAAAATGGTAAAAACTGTGGAATGAAGGTTGGGAATACAAATATTTACAATTCTGTGTACGTCAGCTATCATAAATATAAATATGGAAGTTTCTAAAGGAATTTGAAGGAACAAAAGGAAAAACACTATTTCTCTCACCTCATATAGAAGGCTACTTATCTAGAAAAATTCCATTATTTTCAGAATGAAAATAAAAGGAAAACAAAGATTTATTGAATTTTTTATTGGTCAGACTGGGAAGATGGAACCTATATGAAAAAAGATACATTTAAAAATATAATCATGTCCACAAATTAACAGAATTCAATGATATCTTAACATTTGTCCCTCTAATGATTGCAAAAAAAAAAAAAAAAAAAATCAAACAAAACCCAATGTGATCGAGTCCATTCTGACTCAAAGCAACCACATAGAATTTCCAATGCTGTAAATCTTTACGGAAGAAGACTGCTTCATCTTTCTGCTATGGAGCTGTTGGTGGGCTCAAACTACCAACTTTCTAGTGTAATAGGGGAAAAGAGACCCCAGAATAAAACAGATTCAAAAGAAGTGCTTTTATTAAGGCTTGGAGAGGACAAAGACAAAACAAAGTTAATCATCCAGGATGATGGAAACCATCAGCATGCACACAGTACAGAAAACTGAATGGAGTCTGCTGAGTCATTGCCATTGGGATAATTAAATATGATTTTTTAAGGTAATAACAAAATCATGATTGATGGTAGATTGATTCATCACTGTTGCAGGTAAGACTACACACACACACACACACACACACACACTCACTGCTGTGAAACCAGATCTGACTCATAGTGACCCCTCCTTGGGTTTCCGAGGCAGTATCACTATGGAAGTAGATTGTCCAACCTTCCTTCTGAGGAGTGGCTGGTGGGTTTGAAGCACCAGTCTTCTGGATAGCAGTAACATGCCTTAGTCACTATGCCACCAGAGCTCCCCAGGTAAGACTACAGAATCTGGGAAAAGATCATGATTGGGATACATACATAACTGAAGTTAGAAAAGGGTTAATTGAAGATAGAAAAGATTGGTTCTGAGCCTTGACTACCAGGCTAGGTGGTGGTCTAGATAGGCTGTGACTCATGACCATGTAAGCCATAAGGTGGCTACCAAACAATACCAAGACCCCAACCTTAATTTAAATTAGAAAAAGACATTCTCAGGCAAGTTCCCTAGTTTTTTTGTGTGAGCATAATCTACTTTCAAATATACTTCTCTTGAAACTGCCTCTCCCTAGGTTTGTCCTAGAACTTGTCTGTGCATAGCCACAATGCTTGTTTAATGGTCAGAAAGAACCCAAAAGGTCTCTGAAACTTATGTCATACCTCAAAATGGATTTAGGGCTCCCATTGTAGACCAGAGCCTTCCACACACCAAGTGCTTTAGGATTTGGGCTCTAATATATTCCCTTCTCTAATCATGGCTTTTACTAAAAATCCTTTGATCACACTTAGGTTGGTGTGCTTTGTTCTGCATGGACTGCTTGATGGTTCTTTAGATGGCTGCTTGTTTTAGAACAAGCTTTTAAGACCCCAGACACTCTCCTTTCTTGATAGCTAGGCACCATCTAATTTCTTCAACCCACCAGTCTTCAGTGATCATCTTATGAAGACAAGTAGGAAGCACGACCATATAGGAATAACTACCTGGTATGTGGTTAGACGATAAACCTTAAAGGGGGAACTCAAATCCATCTGTAAAATATATTTTGTCAATATATATAAGTCACTTCATGGGTAGCATAATAGTTTTCTAAACAATGACATTAAAAGTAACTTGCATACAATATTTGATAATTCTAGTAATAATATCATTAATCTAGTAAATAGTATGGATTGAAGTACTAATGAGAAAAATACAAAGGACAGCTTTTTCAGTCAAACATGGAACAGACTACCTACCCAAATTAATAAAACTTAAGTGATAGAACAAACTACTTCAAACGGTGAGGGTTAGGCTGCAAGCAATAATGCCAATAACATTAATTCACTAAAGTCTACTTTAGTTACTTTAGTCTACAGGCAAAATGATAAATAGAAAACAGATAGCAAATACATCCATATTCTGTATGGAAAATTCTTACCAATCAAATAAACCCAAGTTTCAAACATAAAAAAAGCTTCAAAATCAATATTAGAACAAAGTCCAATGACTTCAAAGTCCATGACCTTGGGAAAGCTTGTCTATTTCTGCCCATTATGGCATTTTAAGGAGCTCTGGTGGCATAGTGCTGAAGGCATTTGACTGTCAACCAGAAGGCTGGCAGTTCAAACCCACCAGCTACTCCTCAGAAGGAAGATTGGGCTATCTACTTCCGTAGTGACACCCCTTTGGAAACTCAAGGAGGGGTTGCTATAAGTTGGATCCAACTCGAGGGCAGTGAGTTTGGTGTTTGCTTTATGGCATTTTAAGTCCAAATGAGTGTTTCAGTTCCTTTAACCTGCGGAAAAATTATATATTCATCTTAACGCATATGGATTGGTGAGGAAAGTTAGGTATGATGTATTCCAACGCAGTCTTTAACTGACGTCTCCTCCAAGATTTTTTTTGGAGGGGGTGAAATCAGGCAGATCTGGAGATCAAAAGTCTTTTTCACCTATGAAAAATACCATGACAAGCTAAAGTCCGGGTAACTTAAGGCATATGACCTCCAGAATGACTAAAAGCAAAAGAAAAACATTCAGTCAAGGACTGACAAAGATATATAATTAGCAAGGTAATACAGGTGTTGGGGGGTCTTTAGTTAATTTAGAACATCTTCCCCAGGGCAAAGATGCACTTCCCTTGTTCACCTAAACAGTCATGAGGCACATTCACAGAAACATACAGTGCAACACACTGCCGTTCAGTTGGATCCGACTCATAGCGACCCCTCCTTGGGTTTCCAAGGTATCACTACGGAAGTAGATTGCCGAACCTTCTTTCCGAGGAGTGGCTGGTGGGTTTCAACCACCAGCCTTCTGGTTAGCAGTCAAATGCCTTAGGCACTACGCCACCAGGAACATAAGCAGAGCCCATTTTAGTTAGACTGGGAATTCTAAGGTTTTGGGGTGCCCTCACATATTTTTCCCTCCTCTAATCATGAATTTCTGTAGACAGTCTTTGACTACCATAAATTAGAGTAAGTACAGGGAAAAATGACATCAGGTGAATCATTTGGTTTCCCAAAAAGGCTGACTCAAGGTGAAGTCGATCTTCTCTGAGAACCTGATTTCTTCAAGATGCATAATTTTCTGTAACCAAAAGCAAAAAAAAAAAAAAAAAAAAAACTCACTGCCATCAAGTGGGATCTGACACATAGCAACCCCTCCTTGGGTTTCCAAGGCAGTATCACTACAGAAGTAGGTTGCCCAATCTTCCTTCTGAGGAGTGGCTGGTGGGTTTGAACCACTAGCCTTCTGGTTGGCAGTCAGATGCCTTAGGAACTATGTCATCAGAGCTCCCTCTGTCTACCAAGGAAGGTGACATTTTGACTACAATTATTAGACAGGCATTTCACATAACATTGTGTTAAAGATAAATTAAAATAATGGCTTACTCTAAACTTAATGTCCAATCTAATTTTCTATTATCCTAAATAGACTGAGTTCTTCAAAAGAGCACAATGCTCAGAAGTAAATGGTCTTACTAGTTTATCCAAACTATTGTTTGACTCAAAAATGACATTTAGGCATGTTCTTTCAAGGCTAAGATTCAAAAGGACACTGAAGTACAATTGTCTGTGTAGGTTATCCCAACTTCCATGAAAGCCAGAAATCTGGAAACATTTCAGTACTAGGTCAGTTTGCTGAAGTAACCCAAACCGAAAAGCCACAAAACTAAAATCCTAAGATCTTTATACCAAGGAAACAATTATCCCCATACGTTTGTTTATATAAAAACAGTATCAGTAACTGTTTTCATGTGCCTTCGCTGTAAAAACATTTTGCAAAGCTTCTAATTTCGAATTAATAAACCAAACTCCCTGCCATCAAGTCGGATCCTACTCAAAGCGACCCCTCCATAGGTTTCCAAGGCAGTATCACTACGGAAGTAGATTGCCCCATCTTCCTTCCCAGGAGTGGCTGGTGGGTTTGAACCGCCACCCTTCTGGTTAGCAGTCAAATGCCTTTGGCACTATCAGTTAAGGTACGAAACTGTTCCTTGGGAGACTTAGCAGGTTTTTTTTGTTTTGTTTTGTTTTTTAAATTATAGGTCAAATTTCAGACAATTCTCTAGCTACAGTATTTATAACTTTGTTAAATTTATCAATAGAAACTTCTGATTGGAGTTACATTCTCTAAACACATTTCAAGCGTGATGATTATAATATTGCTTTTAACGCAAGAACCAGCTATTTCAGTAGCTAATAGCACTATGTTGACTAAAAAATTTCTCACTGCCATTAAGGCTTCTTTTCTGGTTCTTAATTTTAGATTCGTCTCATATTTCTTATTTTTCCTATTGGTTAATTGATTATACATAAACACCTAGGAACTGAGTAATAAGAACTAGTCAAAATCTGCAGGTGAAAGCAACAAACAAACCTATTAGAGAATTTAAGAGAAAGGAGGAAATAATGGTTCATACCCAAAAAATAGAATATTAAATCATCAGCAATATTTCTGTATAGATCTCATACTAATCTTTCAGTTCATATAGTCCCATGTAGTTAAATTTTCTTTCCTGAGATCCTGGATCAGCTACAATATAGCCTGTGAACTTGTCACCTTCTATGCCAGAGTTCTGGAAATCTGGATTAAATCTAGTAGGATCCATGTTCAAAATATCACAGTCCTTTCTGTAAATCCAATGCAGTCCATCTTTCTGTTGGAATATTTTGGTCAAACGTTTCAGCAAGTCAACAAAGCAAACCTTCTCTACAGGTGACAAAACTTAACATAGTCATTGTTAATTCATAATAATTTTTTTAGAATTGAGAGACCTGATCAGAAATCAATTATAGAACCAACATAAAGCCAAGTAGGTCAGTTTTAAATCAAAAGGAAACTTAGACGAGCATATCTCCATACATGGTGGTTAACCTTATTTTCAAAGAGCTATAAATATAACATATAATTATCTTGAGACATAATATTATATACCAAGACTATCAAATCTCTAAACATCTGAATTAAACTCTATAGGTAAGTAAACCTACTGTTTTCTTTAATGTTGCTTTCAAAAGAAAGGGTATTGACCAAGTTAGCTACTTAAGTAACTAAAATTATGATATAATATCATTCATCTGTTGTCTAATATCAGGCAAAAAGACAAGAGGAAACTAATAAAATTTTCAACTCAAAAGAGATCCATCCACTTCTCTTGAATTGACAACATGCTCAAGTAATCTATAAGCTATTAAATAAAAATGTATAGCACCCTTTTATGTAAAAATCTCTTGTGGCTTTTTATAAAGTTTGTCAGAGTTTATTATAGGCTACTGAGAAATAATACCTAACTTATTTAACTAAAAATTCTGAAGGTAAAAACCTTAATGTTTTTTTTAAAAGCATGCAGCTTTTTCTGACTCAGAAATCAACCCTTGCCTTGGAGACCAAATTACAAAAAGAATGAATTGATTCTTCAAACCAGTAATCAAAGAAAATTTTGTTACTTTAACTACAAGAAACCTAATTTGATGTTTTATATGCTGCTTAGCATTAAAGCTCCTAAAAATCTGAGACTATTGAATTTCACTCAAACTGACAAAAATTTGACCATATAAATCTTTTAAAAAATCTGTTGCACATCTTTTATACCCCTTTTAATGGCAAAATGAAAACACTTATTAACAGACTTAATCTTTTTCTAATAAGCAAAAGTATATGAATTTTAAATTATAATGAATATTTAATTAGTTTAGTAAATTACCTAAAGATCTTGAAATTGTATATATCACGAAACATTATTACTGCTGAAAAAGTTTGCTTCAATATTCAAGTTTTCATTTAAACTTTTACTGTTTTCTTTATTTTCCCAGATCTAAATTTAGCCCTTTAATTCTACCAACTAGTTTTGGAAATTACAAGGTTTTTGCCCAAGTAACCAATTCATGAATGTAACTTCAAGTCTCTGGCTTGAAGTGGAAATATTTCCCAAGATTATGCCACGTGTAATTGCTGTTTTGGCTTTGCAGCATTTTCTCGCAATTGATGAATCTGCCCATGGTTCAGCCATGATGGGGATCCACCTAAAATTGTCTAATAGCTATAATAAAATAGTATTTTTCCTTATTCCCTTTTGTTTGAAATAGTCAACATGTAGTTTGGGAGGGATCCTTCAAAAGCTTCCTTATAATTACATGACCTCAGAGACTGACCAAAGAAGACTGATCTTGTCTTTCCCTCCTACCTTGGACTTGCATTCAAAGATAAGAATACATGATATTAGTC
>NW_006922226.1:417866-418620 GCF_000298275.1 Orycteropus afer afer | reverse complement strand
GTATCCCTATGGAAGTAGACTGTGCAACCTTTCTTCTAGAAATGCCAGGTGGGTTTGAACCTCTACAAGAAGCAGGTTTAGTTGGAGTTGAGGCTTAGAGCAACTTCATGGAGACACACAGAGGAAGATAAAGGAAACTCAAATTGAATGCTCTTTAGATTACAATGGAAGTCCTCAAGATAGAATCTCATCCACTTTTCTAGGTGACTAACTACAGATCTAGTCCAGGTGGATGCCATCTTGAGTGAAAACCAAACACTCATTGGCTCTCTGAAGTTAATTTAAACAATAGACTTTTAAGATTTCTGCCTGTGTTTTTTCTTATGATTTTCCATTTTACTGACAAGCATTGCATTCTTAAAACATCACAACACAAAACACATCATACACACGTGCACAAGTAGCTACATACTTTCAAGCTATTTCAGTTAGGTCAACAAATCTTAAAATTACCCTAGATCTCTGTCCCATCTCGCCCAACCATCCTTGCCCTACAAGTGGCCATTGACTTTCTAAAGAAATTTCCTTGGTGATTGTATGCCAATGTCCTTTGTATAAAACAGCAAAGGAAGCCCTAATGCTTACATATGTAAGCTACTAGAGCATTAGAGAGCCATCCAGCCTGACCTTGAGATGTTGCATTCTCCATCTTACCAAGCAAAAACACAAAGTTTCAAAGTGTCTACAAAACAAGCCTGAAGTTGCCCCCGCCCCCGCAAATGTCTTGCAAGATTTGGTACACACACAAAAAACA
>NW_006922226.1:415672-417019 GCF_000298275.1 Orycteropus afer afer | reverse complement strand
TACATAAATTATATTTCAATAAAATATAATTATTTTTAAAAAATAACTAACACATCACTACAATTTAAAAAAATTATGCACCAAACACTAAAGAAAAATAAATAAATCTGCAAATAAAAGCAAATATTTCTAGAGGTCTTAAAACACAGACTTCAAACATATACAAACACAAAGAAACCATTAAGAGTTCTCACACAGAAAAGAACAACCCACACATAGCAAGACTTAATAAAGGTTTCAGAATGCCACACCAAAACATTGGGCTCAAAATCCAAGAGCGCTAACTTCACTGGGTCCTGGGGTTCATGGAGATGGTAGGACAGAAGACATCACTTTGGCACCTGTGCCAGTCATCAACTCCCTGGGACTCATAGGGAAAAGATGTCTTTGGATCCTGACATAGACTACATCAAATATGTATTAGGGGAAGAAGACCCAAGATTCAAAGAGGTACAATAGAGACACTTTTATTAAGCCTTGGACAGAATAAAGACAAAACAAAGATAATCATCCAGAATGAGGATCATCCAGGGAAACCATCAGCCTGTATACAGTACAGAAAGCTGAATGGAGTCAACTGAGTCTCCGCTATAGGGCTAATTAAATATGATTGAAAACAAAGGAAATCATTCCATAGTCATGCTTGGTGATAGACTGATTCATCACTGTTGCCAGCAGGACTGTAGAAGCTGGAAAAGACCATGATTGGGATATGTACCTAATTGAAGATATAAAAGGGTTAGAGGAGGATTGGTTCTGGGCCTTGACTACCTGGTTAAGTGGTGGTCCAGTAGGCTGTGATTCATGACCATGCAGCCTGAGTCTTAGCCACAAGGTGGCTCCCAAACAGTACCAAAACACCAACCTTAATATAAATTAGAAAAGCAAGTTCCCTAGTTCTTTGTGTGAGCATAATCTACTTTCAACTACCCTCTCCCTGAAGACAAACTGCCTCTCCCTAGGTTTGTCCTAGAACTTGTCTGTGGACAGCCACAATGTTGGTTTAATGGTTAGAAAGAACCCAAATGGAATCTGAAACTTATGTCAAACCTCAAAATGGTTTTAGGGCTCCCACTGCAGACCACAGCCTTCCACAAACCAAGTGCTTTAGAATTTAGACTCTAATACATTGGTTTTAAACCATGCTGTGTCCCCTTGTTCTGTTTGAATGACCACCTCCTGGTCAATGGACAGGTTCCTCATGAGTACAATCAAATGTTTGGGAATTCCCATTCTTCTCAATGTTCTCCACAATTTGTCATGATCCACACAATCAAATGCCTTTGCATAGTCAATAAAACAAAAGTAAACATCTTTCTGGTATTCTTTGCCTTGAGCCAAGATCCA
>NW_006922226.1:414125-414932 GCF_000298275.1 Orycteropus afer afer | reverse complement strand
TTCGAGCTGCTCTTTGAAATCTTCTGTTCAGCTCTTTTATCTTGTCATTTCTTCCATTTGCTTTAGCTACTCTCTGCTCAAGGGCAAGTTTCAGAAGGGAAGGCCTTCAATGAGATGGATTGACACGGTGGCTGTGTTGATGGGCTCAAGTATAGTAAGGATCATGGAGCTGTCATGGGATTGGGCAGTGTTTTGTTCTGCTATGCATAGAGTCGCTGTGAGTCAGAAACAACTTGTCAGCACCTAACAACAACAATACATTGGTTAGCAGCTGAATGCCTTAACCACAGCACCACCAGAATGCCTAATGATTGCAATAGTACATATTTAAAGTCTTACCAAGTAATCAATACTTTGTGTAATGTTATTGAGAAAAATATAGTCTTTGATCTGACCATATCCCTGACACAAAGAAATATAAGTGACAGAAAATGAGTAATCTATTTGTAAAAGCCATCTTTAATAATGGGAAAATATATGTAATTTATGTTACATTACAGACTTAATATTAACAACTTCTTTTTATTTAATTCCTATTCTGTGTCAGGAATTTCATATTATTAACTTACATAGTGCCTAAGGCATTTAACTGCTAACCAGAAGTCTAGCAGTTCAAACCCACCAGCCACTCCTCAAAAGGAAGGTGGTTGGGCAATCTACTTCCATAGATACCACCTTGGAAACCCAAGGAGTGGTCACTATGAGTCAGAATCGACTTCCTGGCAGCGGGTTCAGGTTTTTTTTTTTTTTTTTTCTTCCTCATGGTTAAACCCCATTCCTTATTTTCCCTTTTACATTTTCCCCACT
>NW_006922226.1:407711-413720 GCF_000298275.1 Orycteropus afer afer | reverse complement strand
ACAGTACGACAAACTGACAGACAAGTGGTAGATTATTGGTTTTTATTGCTCCTGTTATTTCTAATTTACAAATTATGCAACCTAGTCACGGAGGTGTTGCATGACTTGACTGTGGTCACATAGCTAGTAAATGGCAGTGTTGAGATTTAAACCCACATGTTATTTACTCAATTTAGACTAAAAGAGTTTATTTAGGCCTTTTTCTTAATTAAGTTTTGGAGGAGAGAGAGGTGTAATGTATGACTATTTCACTTGATAGAACAGGGAAAGAGCATGAGCGCTATGTTGAATTTTTTCTTATTTAAGGGAAATAGTGGGTTTCTGAGGCTATAAATCTTTATGAAAGTAGATTGCCTAGTCTTCCTTCCTCAGAGCAGCTGATGGGTTTGAACTGCTGACTTTTCAGTTAGCATTGAAGTCCTTTATGCACTACACTACCAGAACGCCAAGGGAAATAGAGCAAAAATAGGCAGTTTTCTCATCTGGAAATGATTTTGTGTAATGAAGGAAAACCAGAGCAGAAAACAATGCTGGACTTGCTTTGTTGTATGAGTTTTTGTTGTTAGGTACCTTCGAGTCTTCTCTGACTCATACCAACCCTATGCACAGCAGAACGAAACACTGGCTGGTCCTGCGCCAGCTCCATGATCCTTGCTATTCTTGAAGCCCATTGCCGCAGCCACTGTGTCAATCCATCTCCTTGAGGGCCTTTGCCTTTTTCTTTGACCCTCCACCTTACCAAGCATGACATCCTTCTCCAGGGAACAGTCCCTTCTGACAGCATGACCAAAGTAGGTGAGACAAAGTCTGGCCATTTTTGCTTCCAATGGGCATTCTGGCTGGCTGTTGTCAGGTGTGTCATATGAGGAAACAGACATAACAAGGGAAAAACCATCATGATCAACATAAAGTATTTTTAAAGGGTTAAAAATAGGAAAAACAGTTCCTTTTCTATGCTGGAGTGAGATGATCAAAAGGATTTGCTTATTAAGATGCAGAGCCACCACTTATCTCCAGTGGTTTTTAGCAGCTGGAGGTATTGTGTCTTTTAGACATGGCCATTTGTCAATACAGTTATAGTGAAGTAGAGCTAATCTTTATTGCTGTGCATGATCACCAATCACAAAAGGCAATCAGTTAAGGTTCAAAGAGCATTTTATTTTTTCCATCTCATTTAAAGGAAGCATAGTATTGTTTCTCTCTGTTTCTCTATCAAAAATTCAAGCACCAGCCCTGAATATATATCTATAGTGTTACACAACAATAATTTGCAGACAAACACCAGATAATGTGGATGTTTGACTACTTTATAGTCAAATTGGATCTAGTAATTAGTACTATTGTAAAACCCTATTGTATATGAGGAAAAGATCTAGTGAGCAAAATAAGCTAAAAAGTAGAACTGTCAATCATCCTTGGGGCTATTGCTTATATTTCCAGTTGAAGAGAGATTTGGTTAATTTTGGAAAATTCCTTCCACATTTGCTCTAATATAACAAGTACACTTTAAATTGGAATGAGAAAATCTTAGAAAAGCAAAAAAATAAAAATAAAAAAGTCTGTGGCTCTCTCTTCACCATTTTTTAGATGAATTACAATTCATATATTGCTAAATTAAGCTGTCCCAGAATTCTGTATTCTCAACTAAACAAATACATGTGGACCCATGACCAAATGGACTGACCCCAGTTTAATCATGGGGGCTTAATGCTGTTTGTAAAATGTGTAAATATGGTCATCATCTGATAGCATGCTTCAGCTGGGAACAACCTTTGAGGTGACCTAGTTAAAGAGGATGAAAATATGGTCCAGAGAAGTGTTTTATCTATGATGACATCTAGTTTGTGACAGAACTAGGAGTAGAGCCAAAAATTCCTATCTCCCAATCTTGAATGTATTGTACTTTACTGTACCCCTTTTAATTTATCTGCAAATATGGGATGTGCATAGTTCTCTCTTTTCTTTATGGTATTTATGCATATAAGAAACCCACTCAAGAAAATGACTTCCTGAAAAATGTGGTTTAAAAGATAAATTCCTTGTAGGTAAGTTTATAAACTCATTTCCAGTGCTGAGGAAAATAATGTGCGATAACAATTTATCATCCATTCATATTTATTATAAGTACTTTTGCTCTAGTTAAAATAAATTTTGTGTTCTAGGGAACACTTCTATATATCTATTTAATTCAATTTTGTGTTTCAAATTTAAAATCTAGGTGCTCAATCCATAGTTAAGAAAGATTAATTGAAACAGAAATACATAATTTGTTTTTAATCAACAGAACAAAGAAATAAAATCATCAAACAAAAATCTTAAAATGTAAACAGAACATGATGTCTCTTTTTTTGAAAAGATTAAAGACTATCCAAAAAGGAGAAATAAACCTTTAATTTTCTGATATTGAGTGATAATATTAACTGATAAAATTTGTTTTGCTCATCCTTGTGTCATTTTGTGCATATTTCACAGTATTACTATACGCTGCCATAATATAACATGCCCCAGGATGCCATTCCCATTTAAATGCATCTTATAAAGGTAAAAATAAATCATAGGTTTATAAATATGAATGATTGATGTAGAGAATGGGCCACTTGAAATTTGGCATTTCATAGCATCCTAAATATACATATTTTAAGTTTTTCTCTTGCTAAAAGCTGTCTTGCTTAGCTCCATATTTTTTTCCTGAAATGCTCTTTTCTCCACTTCTTTTTTCCCTCTTTCATATTTCTTACTCTAGTCTCCTAGATATGCCAGTGTTTATGTGTTTCCCTGCCAGTGGTATTCAACTCCCTGGCTTCCTTCCTTTGACATTTCCTTATTGAAGGTCCTAGATGCTGTGGTGATTAAGGGCTCCGAATTCACAGGATGGCTAAAATAGATAGGCTTATCACAGATTAGCAGTGAAGCCAGCTACAAATCTTAGTGCCTCTGAAGTGGAAATGGCTTGGTAGTTTGGTAACCCAGTGTTTTTTTAAAGCAAGTGCCCTTAATTTTTCTTCAAATAAATGCAGTATGACTTTATTGATACAGCTTAACTTTCTTTGATTCAAGTTTCTAACAGGGAAACCCCAGGGGTTGCTGGATTCAAAAAGGAAAGGGGAATAAGGAGATAGGAATGATTGAGATGATTGAGATCTTTAAAGAATAGTTGGCAGCTACACAAAGTGAACCTCCCTATCAACCAAAAAAAAAAAACCTCCTGAACCAGTTAGATGATAGGCCAGTAAATAGAAGTGAAAGAAATTTCAAGACATGTATCTTTGACGGCCCACGGAAAAGTAGGCTTAATAACATTACCAATCCAGATCTCTTGGCCTTGTGTAAAAAGGGGCCTAAAATAAAAGGTTGATTGACTTGACAATTAAGAACAGTAATGAGCTTAAATATTCCTTTAGCATACATCTGAATCTGAATTCTCAGTAACCAGAAGAAGCTGGAGCACTTTACCAACCCACCACTGAACCTTCTTTCTTTTAAGGATAGAATTGTACCTTTATCTCAACTTTTTTTGTAAATTAACACAGGAAATAATCCAAGAAGTTTTGTAGGTAGCCTTTACAAAATGGCTAATTCCTTGTTCCTTGTAAATAAAGTTCACATTAACAGAGGCTTTTCTTTAAGACTCAAGTTCTTCAGAAAACTGTGTCCAGATCTATTATGGTAAATCACAGATAACTTTTGAGGGACATTTTAAAATACCCATAAACACTGCACTTCATTGTTCTTTAAGGGATGACCCAATAATGTTTGTGGAAAGTAATAAAGCAATATTGCACTTGATCTGCTGCACTTTAAGACTCTGATGCTAACATCCAGGGAACATAGAGGTTAAGATGTCCTTATTCATTTTTTAAAATATATATGTTTTGACTTACAGTTTATTGACCACACATTGTGTATCATTTTCCAGGCAATTATACTACTAATCTTACTGTGCTTCATATAGTAGAACTGGCCTACTCATAAGCACATTTTGAGGAAAATAAAGTCAACTTCCATGATTGTCACATCTATATATACCTAATTGAAAGTATTTAGACCATATTTGTCTTCAAATTGCTATGAATTGTATACATCTTCCCACTGTATTGTTATTGACTGGAAATGTAACTCATAAATGGCATTCACACCCCTAATTGTCAGAATCAACTGTACTCTTTAACTGATTATGATAGTTTTCTAATTTCTCTTTAAATATTGTTTGCTGTTATTGGAGAAGTGAAACTCAGTGGAAGCCATATAAGTAAGTAAATGAAATGAGTGAAAAATATCTAATATTATATAAGGAGAGCTGGTAGCATAGTGCCTAAGGCATTTGAATGCTAAACAGAAGACTGGTGGTTCAAACCCACCAGCCACTCCTCGGAAGGAAAGATGGACAATCTACTTCCATAGTGATACCACCTTGGAAAACCAAGGAGGGGTTGCTATGAGTCGAATCCAACTCTACAGCAGTGAGTTTGGTTTGGTTTTTGGAATATTATATAGCTCTACAAGTTCCTACAGCAATTTGCTGATTTAAAACTTTTTTCCCCCTTTTTGTCCTTCAAGGTTCTCTTTTGGGCCACCTTTCACATTTTCTTCTCTCTTTGTGTTCTCTCCCTTGTAAAGAGATTACATTTATCACACAGCATTATGAATATTTGCATGTATGCCTCTCCAAGTATACTGTGGTATCTACTTTACTCTCATATCCTCTTCTGGTTAATTATTGCTGCATAAAAACTACCCCCAAAATGTTATGCTTCATAGTGGCTTAGAACAATAACAACAAAAGCATTGCTATTGTTGTTAGTATTATATTTCAATATTTTGTGGTATACTAACTTGGCAAAAGCTTGCCTATTGTTTCAACTATATGGCATAAGCACGAGTAGCTGGGCCAGAGAATCTATTTAGTAGATGGCTTCTCTACTCACATATCTGGCTTCTTGGTACACCTTCTTTTACCTTCTTTCTTCAATGATATCTCTTTTCCAAAACTTCTCCATGTATCTTGGGATTCTCACAGCATGCTATACCAACCAAAACCAAACATGTTGCCTTTGACTCAATTCCAATTTATGATGATCCCAGGTATTACAGAGCAGAACTGCTCCATAGGATTTTCTTACCTGTAATCTCGATGGAAGCAGATTGGCAGGAATCTCTTCCATGGCACTCCTGGTTGGCTATGAACCACCAACCTTTAAGTTAGCAGTAGAGCACAAACTATGCCATCCAAATCTCAGAGTAATAGACTTACATGTCAGCTGGCTCTCCCTAGAGCAAATTTTCCCAGAGATCCAGAAAGAAGGTCCAATGTTTTTATTACTTACTCTCAGAATACCTAACCATCACTTTCCCCCACATTCAACTGGTTAATCAAATTTTAAGCTATCCTCCATTCAATGGGAGGAGATTAATCATATGGGCATAGAGTGGGGAAGGGATTGATAATGGCTATCTTAAAGACATGCTTTCACAAATTTCTAAGCTTTATGAGGCAAAAGGTTTTGTATTATTCATCTTTGTTTTTTCAGTGCCTTATAGCAGGCTTGATATATGACTGGGTTCAGTAAGTGAATAAGTGACTATACAGTTGTCACTTCTATGTAGAAGACATTCATTATGCTTCCCAAATAGTGTTACTGAATTTACAATTACCAGCTGAACACCTCCATCTGGCAACTCCTGTTAACTCCAAAACCAAACTCATTGTCTTCGAGTTGGATTTGACTCATAGCGACCCCTCTTTGGGTTTCCGAGGCAGTATCACTATGGAAGTCGACTGCCCAATCTTCCTTCCAAGGAGTGGCTGGTGGGTTTGAACCACCAGCCTTCTAGTTAGCAGTCAAGTGCCTTAGGCACTACATATTTTAAATTCTGTATGCCCAAAGTTGTTGTTGTTGTTATGTGCCATCAGTCGGACCCGACTCATAGCGACCCCTCCTTGGGTTTCCGAGGCAGTATCACTACGGAAGTAAACTGCCCCATCTTCCTTCCGAGGAGTGGCTGGTGGGT
>NW_006922226.1:400974-404634 GCF_000298275.1 Orycteropus afer afer | reverse complement strand
CCAATGGTGCCACAGTTTGACATGAGGCTCTTGGCTCCACATGATATCCAGTGGCTTTGAGTCCTGGGAGCCCACCATTTCTGGCCTCCATCAGGTTCTGTCAGGATTTAGGATCTGAGCTGAGCGCGTCAGGAGGGAGATTCCCGTCACCCTTATTTTTAAGGAAAGGCATAAACTAAAAGGAAATATCTTTATCAGTGGTAATTTCCGTGTCTGGTAGCAGGCTGTGTTGGGATAGATTGGATTTGTATCTCAGATCTATCATATGCTTATCATTTTTTTTCTGAAACTCCATTTCCTAAAAAAAATAAAGACAATTATACGAACCTTAGAATGTTTTTTATTGAGAGTAAATTAGATAATGTGTTTAAACCACTTAGCCGAACTAGAGAACAAGCACACATCTAGTAAGTGTTAGTTCTCACATAGACTTGTTGGGAGTTTATTTGGGGGCCTGCTTCACCAACAATTATCTATGCCCTTGGAAAAGTTATTTAATTTCTCCATGTCTCATGTGAAAAATGTGGGGTTTGAATAAGAAAATAAATATAAAGCCCTTACAAGGGTTTCTTGCACATGTTGTTTGTTGTTATGTGCCGTGGAGTCGGACCTGACCCATAGCGACCCCTCCTTGGGTTTCCGAGGCAGTATCACTAGGGAAGTAGATCGCCGCATCTTCCTTCCAAGGAATGGCTTGCACATAGCAAACACTAAATGAATATTAGGCTGCTAACCAAAAGGTCAGCAGTTTGAACTCACCAGCTGCCCCATGGGAGAAAGATGAGACAGTCGGCTTCTGTAAAGATTTACAGCTTTGGAAACCCTATGGGACAATTCTACTCTGTCCTATGGGGTCCTTATAAGTCGGAATTGACTGGATGATAGTGGGTTTGGTTTTTTGTTAATATTATTATTACATAGGTTAAAGTTGGACCTTGCACATGTTGTCTACCTTCTGTTTTACATACTCAAGCTTATAATTTAATCTAAAGTTCAAAATCCCCTATATTTTTATCAGTCATTTATAAAGATTTTATAACAGATAGAAATGACTACAGATAATGCAAGATGCCACTTTTACAAGCATATGTTTTTCACCTTTTATGTGAAATAAAAATAAAAACATTTGTCTTTATCCTTGATATTCCAATCTGAAATCTTATAAACTCACATTTAATGTTGATTTCTCTTTAGTCTTTGTGAGAACAACTGGTTAAAAAGAAATGACTGAGAGAGATGGAAAAGGAGAGGTGCAAGGAATAAGAGAAATTTTGAAGACTTGCTACAATCTTAGTTAAGTCCCCTGAACTTTTTGAGTTTATGGTTGTCACTTTTAAAATTAGCCACCTTCTTTGACCAGGCTGTATTCTAGGTATCTTTTGAGGCTTTCCTCAGATATCTTTTGAGGCTTCCATTATGATAGCTATGTTTCACTGTAGTAGGTGTCACTATCTCTTTTACTAAGTATTTCCACTCTTCTGGATGGTTCACAGAACTGGATTCAACTGAATATAACTCCCACTGATATGCTATAAGCAGCTGCATTACCATGGTAATGGTAAGACTTTCTCTCTCCCTCTCTCAACGTTTATGTTTTTTAAAGATATATTGAACAGTCTTTGTATTTAAATATGAGAATATCAAAATAGTATTTCCTTCCAGGTCATTTGTTTTCTTCTGAATCCTTTTCCTCACTTGCAAGGTCCCTGCCTGTCTAACCCATGCAACTCTCTTCACACTTATCTGCTCACTCCTCTCTCTCCAATTCACTGAGCTCTTTACCACCTTAAGACCTTTGTGCATGCTATTCCCCTTGCTTCAAAAATGCTGCCTGTCTTAATCTGGCTAACATCTTATCTCTGTTTCAACTTAAATGTCACTTTCTTAGAGAAGCTTTCTTTTACCCTTCAAAAAAGAGCAGAAATTCCTAGTTATGTCCTCGCCAAGACTGCTTGATTTTCTCTTATAGAAATAACCAAGATAGTAACTATTTTCTCTTACCATATGATGTAGTTTCTCCCCATTAGACTCTAAGTTTCAGGAAGGCAGACATTCTCTCTATCTTGTTCACAGTTCTATCCACTACACTACCACAGAACCTGGCACCTTGTAGTTTTTAACAAATATTTTTAAAATGTATGACTGAGGACTTGGAAGAATTTAATCCATTGTTCTTGGGTTTATACCCAGGGCATCTATTGTTTTCAAAGGTGCTAATGTATTTTACATTAAGGGTACCGCCTTAATGAGAAATTTGTCATCTTTTGTGCTCATATGGAAGAATCTTAATTTTACATTCATATGATCTGAGTTAAGTAAGTAGAAGGATGAGTAGTCTATTTAATTTATAACAGAACCAATTTTATAAAGGAGTTTAAAGCATTTGAGACCTTTCGATCCATTCAGCCCAAGCTCAGTTCTCATCTAATGTAATTAATTTTCTCAGTATATTACATTTGCAGCAACTGGAAATGGGGGGGGGAGAAAAAACAGAAAACACCTATGCCATTACTGTGTGCTTCTCTGTCAGGGCTATTAGGACCTTGAAAACGTGCAATTCTAAGATATTAGCAGATATTAGGGAAAAAAATTGACATGTCTTAAGGTATAAGGATGAAATATATAGATTTCATAGTGAGATCTGAGTCCAAACTTGAAAATTCCACTTACATTCTCTGTGATTCTGAGATAGTTATTCAAGTCTTCAGCTTCCACATTTGTAAAAGGAAGAACCACTCATCTGTCAGTGTGTTGTACTGTAGTGGCTTTTCTCTGCTATGAGGTTGGAGGCTATGGCACTGGTATTTCAAATATGATCAGGGTTATCCATGGTGGACAGGTTGCAGCGGAGCTTTCAGACTGACTGAGAAGAAAGATGGAGCAATCCACTTCTCAAAAACTTGGCCACTGAAAACCTTACGAAAAGCAATGACATATTGTCTCTGGTGGAATAGTGCCTAAGGCATTTGACTGCTAACTAGAAGGTTGGTGGTTCAAATCCACCAGCCACTCCTCAGAAGGAAGACTGGGCAATCTACTTCCATATTGATACTGCCTTGGAAATCCAAGAAGGGATCGCTAAGAGTCAGAAATGACTCGACAGCAGTGAGTGAGTGAGATAGTGCTGGAGATGAGCCCCACAGGTTAGAAGTCATTCAAAATATGACTAGGGAAGACCTGCCTCCTTGATATAGAGTCAACCTTAATGATTTGGATTGAGTAAAGCTTTTAAGACCTTGATTTGCTGATGGGGCATGACTCAAAATGGGAAGAACCATCTGCAAGCATCCATTAACAATCAGAACATGGAATATACAAAGTATGAATCTGAGAAAATTGGAAGCTATCAAAAATAAAATGGAATGCATAAAGATTGATGTACTAGGCATTACTGAGCTGAAATGGACAAGTATAGGCCGTTTTGAATCAGACAATCATATGGTCAACTAGGCCAGGAATGACAAACTCAAGAGAAGTGGCACTATATTGATTATCAAAAAGAATGTTTCAAGAAAGTTCCGGCAAGATGGCGGATGAGGCAGAAGGATTGCACAGACCCTCTTCAACAAAGAAAAGGGAAACCAATTAACACAGACACAGAAGATAATCGTGGAACCCTGAGCCTTGAAGGGAAGGATACAGAATTGGACTAAACCCCAA
>NW_006922226.1:400036-400874 GCF_000298275.1 Orycteropus afer afer | reverse complement strand
TAATTGTTCTGTGTGACCATAGCTCCTACATCATCTAACTTAACATATGCACATTTTGAATGAAATATTTCTAACACACAATTCTAATCATATCACCCTTGAAATCCATATTATGTAAGTGAAATGCTGTTTTATAGTCAGTTACAAAGTCACATGTTATTATTTTTTTTGTAAAAGTTCCATTTTCTGTCCACTTCAACTTATGTCTTCACCATTATTAGGTAACAAATGACCCTTCGGTAGGCCCCCACAGCAAGCTGTGCTCAACATGTTTCATAATGCCAGTTTACTTATCTCTCTCTCTCTCTCTCTCTGTCTCTCTCTTTATATATGCATACATACACACACACACACACACACATATAATACCACACACATAAACATACACATATATATACGTGTAAATATATACACACATATACATATATATGTATATATACATACATATGTATGTACAGGTGTGCAATCTTTTTAGGGAACTGAACTCTAAAGGCATAGAATACATTATGTGTCTTATATCCCTAGAGCCCAGTAAAGTACCTCACATATAATAGATATTTAAAGATGTATATTAGAAAAATGAAAAAAATAGAATGCTAAGTGACTTAACCTACATCCAATAAATGAACTACCGAAGAAGAGACATTAAAGAAACCTGAATTAGGAGAGAGACGCATTTGACGATTTCCTTCTCATCTTCCAGTGCCTCACTTTCATGGGTCTTTGGCCCTGGCCACTCCGGTTGTTCATCATTAGTGCCTACCAGTCACATTTGCCTATATTGGGGATTCTTTGCACTTTAGGCCAGGAGCTCCATAGATGTGCTTCTGGAAGTAAC
>NW_006922226.1:371137-373273 GCF_000298275.1 Orycteropus afer afer | reverse complement strand
AAAAGTGAATTTGCTCTGTAAATTTTCACCCAAATCTCAATTAAAAAAAAAAAAAGTTGCATCAGTATATTGACAGGTAACATCCAGAAATGCAAGCTGGATTCAGAAGAGAACAATATCATTGCTGATGTCAGATAGATCCTGGCTGAAAGCAAAGAATACCAGAACAATATTTATGTGTGTTTTATTGACCATGTGTAGGCATTCAACTGTGTAGATCATAACAAATTATGGATAACATTGGGAAGAATGGGAATTCCAGAACACTTAATTGTGCTCATGAAGAACCTGTACATAGACCAAGAGGCAGTCATTTGAACAGAATAAGGGAATATTGCATGATTTAACATCAGGAAGAGAGTTCATCAGAGTTGTTTCATTTCACCATGCTTATTCATTCTGTATTCTGAGGAAATAATCTGAGAAGCTTGACTATATGAAGAAGAATAGGACATCAAGATTGGAGGGAAGACTCATTAACAATCTGAGATATGTAGATGACACAACCTTGCTGAAAGTGAAAAGACTTGAGCACTTACTGATGAGGAAGAAAGACTCCATCCTTCATTGTGGATTGCACCTCAACATAAAGAAAACAAAAATCCTCACAAGTGGACCAATAGTCGGCATCAAGATAAGTGGAGAAAAGATTGAAGTTGTCAAAGATTTTATTTTATTTGTATATACAATCAACACCTACGGAAGCAACAGTCAAGAAATCAGACATTGTATTGCACTGAGGCACTTGACTGCTAACCATAAGACTGGCGGTTCAAACCCACCAGGCACTCCTCGGAAGGAAGGTTGGGAAATCTACTTCTGTAGTGATACCACCTCGGAAACCCAGGGAGCGGTCGCTATGAGTCAAGTGCGACTCGATGGCACATAACAACAACAACAACAGGCAAATCTCCTGGAAAAGATGTCTTTAAAGTGTTGAAGAGCAATGATGTCACTTTGAAGATTAATTTGCACCTAATCCAAGCCATGTTATTTTCAGTAGCCTCATGCATATGAGGTGGAAGGTGTGTGTAAGGTAGAGAGTCAACAAAAAAGGGGAAGGCCCTCAACAAGATGGATTGACACAGTGGCTGCAGCGATGGGCTCAAGTATAGCTGGCCTGGGGCCAGGTGGTGTTTTATTCTGCTGTGCACAGGGTGGCTATGAGTCAGAGATGACTCAATGTCACCTAACAACAACAACATTCATGTGAAAGGTGGACAATGAATGAGGACAATGGAAGAAGTTGATGTCTTTGAATTGTCATGTTGGCAATGAATACTGAAAATACCATGGACTGCCAGCAGAATGAACAAATCTGTCTTTAAGGAAGTGTAGAGGGAATGCTCCTTGGAAGTGAGAATGGCCAGACTTTGTCTCATCTCCTCTGGTTATGCTGCCAGATGGGACCATTCCTTGGAGAAGGATACCATGCTTGGTAAAGTAGAGGGTCAGTGAAAAAAGGAAGACCCTTAAAGAGATGAATTGACATAGTGACTGCAATGATGGACTGAAGCACAAGGATTGTGAAGATGATGCAGGACCAGGCAGTGTTTACTTCTGTTGTACATAGCATCACAACGATTCAGAATCTACTCGAAGGCACCTACTAACAACAGTAAACCTCAGTTTCCACATTAGTAAAATGTGTTTACTAATGTTTGCCTTGGCATATTCATTGTGAAAATTATAAGAGATTACGTGAGAAATTGGAAAGCCCAGTTCATATAGCTAGTAGCTTTTATTATTACACATGGGGGAAAGGAGAGGAAAGGGAAAATAGGAGAGTTATCAAAAAAGAAGGTAAAACAATGAAAGAGCTGGATTTGGTCTGGAGCAGGGGAAGACATGATGAGCACAGTAGGCAGTTGTGGAAGTAGGAGAGGGCATAACAGATGAAGATATGACAGTATAACCTATGGTAAGTCTATAGAAACCACAAAGTCTTCTTGATTTTTAAAAGTAATCCATGAGAGACAGCATATGTGAAAATTTCTACTGTAATGCCTAGCTGATAAGATATCCTCAATATATAAAAATTGAATCTGTTGACAAACAGAACTGAAATAAAAACAGAATTAAAAAGGAAATCTCAATAAGTTGGGTGTCAGGTATGCTGTTGTGTTGCTAACTAGA
>NW_006922226.1:363068-369977 GCF_000298275.1 Orycteropus afer afer | reverse complement strand
GTAGTGATACTGCCTCAGAAACCCAAGGAGGGGTCGCTATGAGTCGGGGCCGACTCGACGGCAAATAACAACAACAACAACAATGGCTAATGATTGCAAACATCTCTTCATGTTTTTGTTGGCTGCTGGAATATACTCCTTGGTGAAGTGTCTGTTCATTTCTTTTGCCTATTTTTAAATCAGATTGTTAGTCTTTTTGATGTCAAGATGTTGGAGTTTTCTTTAAATTTTACAGATAAGTTTTTTTGTCTGATATGTCATTGCCAAATATTTTTTTCCCATTCTGTAGGTTCTCTTTTGACACACATAAGAATTTAACTTTTAGAAGGTCCCAATCATCTAGTTTACCTTCTGCTTTTTATGCATTTGGAGTTATGCTTGATAGTGAATTTATGCCATAAATCAGGGCACCTAAGTTTACCCCTACTTTTTCTTTGCTGAACTTTAAAGTTTTAGCTTTCACATTTAAGTCTTTGATACACTTGGAGTGAGTTTTTGTGTATGGGGTATGATATGAATCTTGTTTCATTTTTCTGCAAGTGGATATCCATTTTTGCCAGTACCATTTGTGAAAGAGACTCTCTCTTCCCCATTGAGTGGATTTCGGCCCTTTGTCAAAGATCAGCTGACCATATGTGGATGGATCTATTTCTGGGTTCTCCATTCTGTTCCACTGGTCTATGTGTCTGTTGTTATACCAATACCGAACTGTTTTGTTTCTTCTTCTTCAGTAGTGCTTTGCTTATCTGATGTCCTTTCCTTTCCATGTAAAATTAGTGATTGGTTTTGTTCCATGTCTTTAAAGAACATTGATGGAATCTGGATTGAGATTGCATTGAATATATAGATTGCTTTGGGTAGTATCGATGTTTTCACAATGTTCAATCTTCCTATCCATAAGCATGGTATGTTCTTCCATTTATGTAGATTTCTTATAGTTTCTTGAAGCAGTGTTTTATAGTTTTCTTTGTATGTGCATTTTGTGTTCCTGGTAAGATTGAGTTCTAAGTATTTTCTCTTACTAGCTATTGTAAATGGTATTGATTTTCTTATTTTCTTTTCAGCAATCCCTTTGTTGGTATAGAGGAATCCAACTGATTTTTGTATGTTGATGTTGTATCGTGCCACAATGCTAAATCTTTCAATTAGTTCCAGTAGTTTTCTTGCTGAGTCTCTTGGGTTTTCTATGTATAACATCAGATCATCAGTAAATAAGGATAGTTTGACTTCTTCCTTACCCATTTGGATGTCTTTGATTTCTCTTTCTTGCCTTATTGCCCTGGCTGAGACTTCCCATACAATGTTGAATAGAAGTGGAGAAAGAGGACATCCTCGTCTGATTCCTGTTCGCAAGAGGAATGGTTTCAGCCTCTCTCCGCTGAAAACAGTGTTGGTTGTTGGTTTTTCCTATATGCCCTTTATTATGTTGAGGAATGTCCCTTCTATTCCTATTTTGCTAAGAGTTTTTATCAGGAATGGGTATTGGATTTTATCAAATGCCTTTTCTGCATCTTTTGATACCATCCTGTGATTCTTTTCCTTAATTTTACTTATGTGATGGATGAGGTTGACTGCTTTTCTAATGTAGAACGATCTTTGTATAGCTGGTATGAAACCCACTTGGTTATGATGTATTATTTTTTTTTTTGACACATGGTTGGAGTCTATTGCCTAGTATTTGGTGAAGATTTTTACATCTATTTTCACGAGGGATATTGGCCTGTAGTTTTCCTTTCTACTGGTGTCTTTTCCTGGTTTTGGTATCAGGATTATGCTTGCTTTAGGAAATGAATTTGGGAGGATTCTCTCCTTTTCTATGTTCTGGAATACTCTGAGTAGGATTAGTATAAGTTCTTCTCTGAATGATTGGTAGAATTCTCCATTGAGACCATCTGGGCCAGAACTCTTTTTGTTGGTAATTTTTTAATGACCTATTCAATTTCTTCTTTTGTTACGGGTCTGCTCCAATTTTCTACTTCAGTCTGTGTTAGTTTAGATACGTAGTGTGTTTCTACTAGTGTTCATTTCTTCTAGGCATACTAATTTGTTGGAGTACAGTTCGAATATCCAGATATTATTTTTATTGCTGTTGTGCTGTCACCCCTTTCATTTCTTATTTATATTTTTTTGCATCTCCTCCTACTTTTTATTTCTTGTCATTGGTTTGTCTTTTTTTAATTAATCTTTTCAAAGAACCAACTTCTAGTCTTGTTGATTTTTTCTATTGTCTTTCTACTTTTTGTTCCATTTATATTTGCTCTTATCTTTATTATTTCTTTTCTACTGGTGACTGTTATTTTTTTTTTTCCTGGTGCTCTTTTTCTAATTATTGGAGATGTTGGGTTAAGGTGTTGATTTTGGCTCTTTCTTCTTCTTTGGTGTGTGCATCTATTGCTGTAAAGTGCCCTCCAATTAACTGCTTTTGCTGTGTCCCAAAGATTTTGGAATGCTGAGTTTGCATTCTCGTATGATTCAATGAATTTTTTTATTTCATTTTTTTAATTTTTGTATTACTCAGTCATTTTTAAGGAGGGTGTTATTCAGTTTCCATATGTGATGGTTATGTTTGTATGTCAACTTGGCTATGCCTGGTTGAGTGGCTGGACTGCTGGATATAGTATTCCCCATGATGAGACTGGCAATCAACTCCATGGTGGAATCTACTGGGAGCAGCTGAGTAGCTGCCTTTGGGTATGTGGTCTGTTTCCTGTATATAAGCAGAAGCTTTGAGAATGGTCTCTAGCCTATGGCACACTTGGAGCCTGCATGTAGCTGTGTCGCTGCTCAGCAACCTGCTATGCTCTGTCGACCTTGGGACTTACAATGGACTTAAGTTAATGGCCTGCTGTGTGGATTGGTAACATCGAGACTGTGCCTTTTGACTTGTCAATCTTGGGGCTTCTCAGCCTCAGCAGCCTGCAGCTGTCTGAGTGAAGAAATGCCCCTAGCTCCAGTGGGCTGGGAGCAGGAAGCAGAGCTGGACTCCAAGGTTGAGGAGCTTTCACCCAGCCCCTAGAGCCTGGCACTTTGAACTTGGACTTAAAGCCTCCAAATTGTAAGAATAAACTCCTGTTTGTTTAAGCTATCCCACGTGTGGTATATTCTTGTCAGAGCGGTACTAGGTAACCAGTACACCATGCAATTGCTCTCTTTCCATTGGTCTTCCTGGTGTTGATTTTTAATTTTATAGCATTGTGATCAGAGAAGATGCTTTGCAGTATTTCAATGTTTTTAAATATATTAAGGCTTGCTTTGTGGCCTAACATATGATCTATCCTGTATAATGTTCCGTATGTGCTGGAAATAAAGGTATATTTGGCTTTTGTTGTGTGGAGTGTTCTGTAATTGTCTATAAGGTCAAGTTGGTTGATCACATTGTTTATTTCTTCTGAATCTTTGTTGAGTTTCTTTGCAACTGTTCTATCTCTTACTGAAAGGGGTGTATTAAAGTCCTCTACTATTTTTTTTTTTAATTGTGATTTTGGGGAAAACTTACAGAACAAATTCATTTTCCATACAGCAGTTCACATGCACTTTTTCTCATGACATTCACTACAATTTACCCCAATGCCACAGCTTCCCTCCCACTTCCTCCCAATAGTTACCTGTTTCCTGTGTCTATCCCTCCATGCACTCCTGCCCCCTGAGCTGTCTCCCTGGGCATAAACAGCCTTTCTTTCTCCCATGATTGTTCTCTCCAAGGAGTGTATCTACCTCAGGTTAATGTTCAACTCATATGCTTGTGTTTTGTTTGGCTGGAAGCCACAGATGTGGGTTGAATTCCAGACGTGAAGGGCAGCTAGGGGCCATAGTCTCAGTGGTTCCACCAGGCTCTATCAGACCAGCAAACCTGGTCCCCCCTTCCCCCCTTTTTTTTCTCCAAATGATTTTGAGTTTTGTTCCACAGTGTTCTCTCTCTGTATCCAAGATTTCCTACATAGATCCCCCTCTGAGTGATTGACAGTGGCAGCCAGGCACCATCTAGTTCTTCTGGTCTCATAGTCATATAGGCTGAGGATCACATGGTGTATCAGTCACTGGGACTAATTGTTTCTATGAATCTTTGGTTTTCTTCGTTCTTCTTTGCTCTGGATGAGGAGAGACTCCTTGTTGCATCTAGATGGCTGCTTTCAAGCTTTTAAGATCCCTGTCGCTACTCGCCAAAGCAGGAGGTGGAACAATGTTTTGTGTAGTATTTTATGCCAATTGAGCGTGATGTCCCCTGTGAAAGTCCTTTGCTATTACTGTGGATTCATCTATTTGTCTTTTCAATTCTATTAAAGTCTCATTTATGCATTTTGGGGCCTTTCATTGTGACCATAGATATTTATTACAGTTATATCTTCTTGTTTGATTCATCCTTTAATCATTATATGTCTTTTCTTGTCTATTATGGTGGTTTTTGTATTAACGTCAATTGTATTGGAAATTAATATTGTCACTCATGCACTTTTTTGGTTGCCATTTGCTTGGTATATCTTTTGCATCCTTGATTTTTAGTCTATTTTTTTTCTTTGTCTCTAAAATGTGTCTTTTGTAGACAACTTACTGATGGTTTATGCTTTCTTATCCATTCTGCAATCTCCATCCCTTAAGTGGTACATTTAATCCATTGACATTCAGTGTAATTATCAACAAGTATGAATTGTTTGCTGTCATTTGTTTTGTGTTTTTTCATGGTGTTCCTGGTTTCTTTGTTTCATATAATTTTATATGCTGAGCTCATTTTGTTTATGAATCATGTTATCATTTCCTTCGTTGCTGTTGTTTTAGTGTTTGCTAAATATTTGTGCTTTTTCTCTTTTTTATTGTGATGTGAAGGGTTATCATTTTTCTTTGAGGTCACCCTGTGATTTATTATTTTCTTCCCAAGTTTAGAACAGTTTATTCTATCTTGCAACTCTTTTGACTTCCTCACCATTTAGAAGTTCTGTAACTACACAGTTTATTCCCTCTGCTTGGTTTGTAGTTGTCCTCATTTACTAATTGATGTCTCTGGTTTCCTGTTTACAGTCTTGCAAGCTTATGTTACTTTGGATATGCCTATAACCTAGTTGATGTCATCATGTGCATTAATCATAGGTTTGTTTGTATTGTTGGTTCTCTAACAGGACTCCCATTTACTTCTGTTATAAGCTTCGTCTGGTTTCAACACATTCCCTTAATTTCTGCTTATCTGGAAATCTCCCTGCTATTTGAGGAACAGTTTTGCTGAGTATATAATTATTGGATGGAGATTATTTTAATTCAGGGTTTTATATATATCATCCCATTGCCTTCTCACCTGCATGGTTTCTGCTGAGAAGTCAGAGCTTAGTCTTATTTGTTCCCCTTTATAGGTAACTTTTCATTTTTCCCATGCTGCTTTCAGGATTCTTTCTTAGTTTTTGGTTTCTGTGAGATTGATTGAGATATGTCTTGGTAATTTTCTTTTCAGGTATATCCTGTTTGATGTTCACTGACCTTCTTGAATGGATATCTTCTCATCTTTCATCATATTAGGAAAATAACCTTCCAACAAATCAATTTTTTCTGTGGTATTATCTGTCTCTTCCTTCTCTGGAATTCCAATTAAACATAGGTTATTGCTCTGGTGGTATCCCTCATGAATCTTAGGCTTTCTACATTTTGGTGTGATCTTTTGCCTGATTGATCCCTTATCAAAGTAGTATTGAGGTATTTGTTTACAATCTCATTAATTCTGTCTTGCATTGATTCAAGTCTACTCCTTTACCTATCCAATGTGTTACCTACTTCTGAAATATTAGTTTTGATCTTCTGCATTTCTCTTTGTTGTTTTTGTATCATTTCTAATTTTTATTTTGTCAGTTTGTTCTTGTATTATTTTCCTAATTTGTTTTAGAGTTTTGACTGTGTTTTCTTAATTTAGTCAGTGTTTTCCTCGATCTTGTCAGTGTTTTTCTTGATCTGTCTCTCAATCCATTGACCAAAAAAAAAACACCTCACTGCCACTGAGCCAATCTGACTCATAAGGACCCCTCCTTAGGTTTCTGAGGTGTATCACTATGTAAGTAGAAGACTGGAAACTGGGCACTCAATTTGTATAGAGATATGCCTCAGAAATCCAAGGAGGGGTCACTATGAGTGAGATTCAACTTGACGGCAGTGAGGGTTTTTTGTTTTTTTGTCAGTGGATTGAGAGACAGATCAAGGTAAACACTGACAAGGAAGGTACCCAAATATAATTCTTCTGAATCCCTTACCAGGAAGTTGCAATGCCCCTTCTTCCTCAGGCATATTTTCTGGTATCCTGGTCCTTTGTTTCTACTACTTTATCTTGCTTCTTTGTGTGGATTGTGATGGTCTGTTATCTCTGAGACATTGTGGCAATGTTGTATTTATTTTTAATGTGTGAAAGAGAATGAGAGTTTGTGCACAGGTCTCTGGTAGCTGTTCGTAAAGAGCAGTTGAGGGTGAGTTGAGCTGACAGTGGCCGTCATCCATCATCGGTCTTTTGGTGCAATAGTAAGTAGTGGACCTCACTCAGTGAGTGGGACTTCAAGGGGTCCAGGTTGTGTTGGAACAGTTGATATCTTCCATAAAGTTATACAAAAAATATTTTAAAAACACTAAGAAATGAAAGCAAGAGAACAAAAAAGCAAACTTCATGAACAAACAAGAACAATAAAAAAAGTAAAAAAAATAAAAAAATGTAATGCAATAAATGTGAGGAAAAATTTTCAAAATATATTTGAAAAAGTATAAAATAAAGATAATGAGAAAAAGAGAGGGGGAACCCACAATATCTGGAGAAGGAGGAATGAGAGAAAGAGCAAGAGTAAAAGAATAGTAAAGAAAAAATGGGAAAACTGCAGAAGGAAAAACAAGGGATGGGAAGAACTAATGTTGTTGTTGTTGTTATGTGTCATTGAGTCGGACCCGACTCAT
>NW_006922226.1:356730-358168 GCF_000298275.1 Orycteropus afer afer | reverse complement strand
TTGGGTGTGGTTGGGTCGTATGGGCATTGTTGCTGTCTCCCACTCAGGTAGACAAAAACAATTGAGAAAACTTAAAAAAATGTAAAAGCAAGAGAACAAAAAACACACACCACATAATCCCACGGGAACAACCACCAAAAAGAGAAAAAAAAGAAGAACAAGGAAAAAAGAGGAAGGGAAATAAATAGGAGAAAATATTTTTAAAAATATTTTAAAGGTAAAAAGCCAAAAGAAATAAGAATAGAAAAAAAAGGGAGGGGGAATAACCCCACAATATCTGGGGAGGGGGGAATAAGAGAAAAGAAGTAGAGTAAGAGAATAATGTAGGAAAAAATGGGAAAAATGCAAAAAGAAAAACTAGGAATGGGGAGAACCACAAGAAAGAAAAGAAAGAAAGAAAATTGGAACCAGGAAACTGGAAGTGAGAAAAAGCCAAAAACTAAAACCTGGGAAGGGACGAAGAAAGAGTAATAATAAAAAAGAAGAAATAGTAATAATAATTTTTAAAACAGAAGAAAGCAAGCAAATTAAGAAAAGTATGCAGGTAGGGTGGAGCATGGCACCCAGGTTCCGTTGGAGCATACAGAGTGGGATGGAATTCCTGCTGGCCCAGAAGGTGGGTGGGAGTGAGGGATGGTCATACCTCTATTCACCAAGAGGGTGTGGCATATAAGAGTAAGAAGGGGAATATCGCACCTTTCCATTCCTCAGTGTCTAATATGTCCTTGCTGTCCCCAGCAAGTGGAGCCTATTCTTAGGTCCCTGGAATCTGAGAGAACTCTGTTACTTTAAATATCCCAAATGGTCAAACCACTTGTAAACATTCAAAATGGTTGTTCCCCACTGCCCAGACAGCCAAAAGTCCACAGCTTAACCCATCTCCCTCTTTGCTGCCTCCCCATTTATTCACTAGCCACTAGTGCAGTCTTCCATGCAGTCCCTGGCTAGCAGGGGTGGTTTTTAGGTTAATTCTTAGGTCCTAACGTGACTTGGCAATATCTAAGCTGTTCATGCCGTCAGGATTGCTAACAGTCTGCAGCTCCATATGTCTCCTTTTTCAGTGTTTTCATGCAGGTTCTTCTACTAGTTGGAGTCCAGTCCACTTCTGTATCCTTCCTCTCAAAACTCAGGGCTCCAGGATTATCTTCTGTATCTGTGTCAATTGGTTTCTCTTTCCTCTATTGAAGAGGGTCTATGTAGTTTGTCTGCCTATTCTGCCATCTTACTGGAGTACCGACATGTATTTTATTTTATTTTTTTAATTTTTCTGTTGACTTAGGTAAAAGTTTACAGAGCAAATTCACTTTCCATACAGCAGCTCACATACACTTTGTCTCATGCCATTGACTGCAGTTTCTCACAATGCAACAGCTCCCCTCCGACTTCCCTCCCATAGTTACCTCTTCCCTATGTACTTTCCTTCCATGTACCTGCCCCC
>NW_006922226.1:355000-356630 GCF_000298275.1 Orycteropus afer afer | reverse complement strand
AAAAAAAAAAACTGCTGGGGGTGGGGCACAGTACCCAAGCTCTGTCAGGCCATAGACCTGGATGGAATTCCTGCTGGTCAAGAAAGTAAGTGGAGCCGCGGGATGGCCCACCTCTGTTAACTAACCGTTTGTGGGGTATAAGAGTAACAAGGAGATTATTGTATTTTCCCAGTCATCAGCCTCCAGTGCAGATACCCATGCTGTTCTTGGCAAGCAGAGGCCACTCCTATGTTGCCATCCTGTTAAGAATATCACTTGAATATATTTAAAATGGTCGTTTCCGGCGCTTGCGGATATTCAAAATGGCTGCACCCTCAGTACAGCTGCTCCAGTCCACAGATATATTTGTCTCCTTTTTCTCTGTTTTCCTTTGTTGTCAGGCAGCAATGCAGCAATGCAGTTCTTGCCATGCAGTCATTAGTGAGCAGAGCCAATTCTTAGATTTGCTACTGGAAATTACTCAAAATAGCTGTGCCCTCAGGACATATGGCAGTCTGCAGTTCCCTTTGTCTCCTTACTCACTGTTTCCATTAGATTCTTCAACTAGTTGGCATTTAATCCACTTTTTTATCCTCGCCTTCAAAGCTCAAAACAAACAAACAAACAAAGAAACAAAAAAACCCACTGCCATGGAGTCAATTCCTACTCATAGCGACCCTCATTGGGTTTTCGAAGGGGTAAATCTTTATGTAGATTGCTTGGTTTTGCTTCCATGAAGTGGCTGGTGAGTTTGAACCACCAACGTTCTGGTTAGCAGTAGATTCTGTTCTAGTTACCTAGTGCCACTCTGACAGGAATATACCCCAGATGAGATGGCTGAACAAACAGGTTATTCTCTTACAGTTTGGAGGCTTTAAGCCCAAGTTCAAAGTGCTAGGCTCGAGGGACTGGGTGAAAGCCCCTCAACCTTGGGATCCAGCTCTGCCTCCTGCTCCTGGCCCACTGGAGCTAGATGCATTTCTTCACTCAGACAGCTGCTGGCTGCTGAGACTGACAAATCCAAGGTTGACAAGTAAAAAGCCACAGTCCCAATGTTACCAAACCACACAGCAGGCCATTAATTTAAGTCCATTGTAAGTCCCAAGGTCGGCAGAGCATGGCAACCTGCTGAACAATGAATGATATGGCTACATGCAGGGTCCAAGCATGCCATAAGCTAGAGACCAGTCCCCAAGGCTTCTGCTTATATACAGGAAGCAGACCATATTCCTTAAGGCAATTACTCAGCTACTCACAGTAGATTCCACCACAGAGTTGATTACCAGTCTCATCGTGGGGAATATTGCCACCAGCAGCCCAATCACTCAATCAGGCCCAACCAAGCTGACACACAAACAAAACCACCACAGCTGCCTTAGTCATTCCTCTACCAGAGCTCCTTCTTCAAAGCTCACTGTTTCAGAATTGCCTTCTTGATCAGTTTCAATTAATTTTGCATTTTTTGTTACAGAGGATCTATGTAGCTTTTCTGCCTATTCTGCCATCTTGCTGGAACTCCCCATGACATGTATTTCTTTATTTTTAAATTTGTATTGTGATTTGGGTGAAAGTTTACAGAGCAAATTCATTTTCCACACAGTGGTTCACACACACTTTGTTTCATGACATTGACTGCAATTTTCCACAGTGC
>NW_006922226.1:352387-354900 GCF_000298275.1 Orycteropus afer afer | reverse complement strand
TTGATGGGCACCTACATTGTTTCCATCTTTTGGCTATTGTAAATAGTGCTGTGATGAACACTGGTGTGCATATAACTATTTTTGTCCTGGCTCTCACTTCTTTAAGCTATATACTTTGTAATAGAATGGCTGGGTCAAATGGTATTTCTAATTCCAACTTCTTAAGGAATCTCCATACTGCTTCCTGCAGTGGTTGTATCATTTTACAGTCTCACAAGTAGTACATGAAAGTCCCAATCTCTCCACATGCTCATCAGCATTTGTTATTTTCCATCTTGTTGAATTTTGCTACGAGTGCTGGGGCAAGATGGTGTCTCATTGTTGTTTTGATTTGCATCTCTTTAATGGCTAATTATCCTGAGCATTTCTTCATATGTTTGTTGGCATCCTGAATATCCTCTTTGGTGAATTATCTATTCACCAACATTTATTTTTAAGATTTAAGATTCAGAGAGGGATATTCTTCTCTCTTTCTTTCTCTTTTCTTTTTACATTGAAAATGTTCTATAGAAGAATTCCACCATTGAACTTGTCATGGAACTGGGATCCCAATAAATATGGTGCTGAAATGTTTATTAAATGTGCTGCTTTGAAGAGTTGTAGTCGAAATAAAATCATCATGCAAAAGAACAGAAGTCACAAGTGAGCCTTTCTGATTAATAAATTCCTTGTCTATAATTGAATTGTCATAAAAAAAACCAGAACAACTTTAAAAAAATCACTGCTTATGCCTATTAGCTGTTTATATTTTGAGTTGATATTTTTCTTGGTCGTAAGACCTCAAGGTCCAACCCATGTATTGCTGTGAGATAAATTGGTGACCATGTGTGTTTACTGAAGTAAAGGTAATATTTAGTGTGCATCTTCAATTTCAATATGTAAAATAGTTTAGAGCTATAGAATAATGGAAAATTTTTATTTAATATTATGTAGTCAGCAGTAGTTATTAACTTTTGCTTTTGCAACTGACAAAAGATAAACACACTGGAATTTACAAACCTGATATTAATCCAGAAATATGGAATAATCTTGATTTTCTTCAGAATGGCAAAAGCCATTCGACTTCCTGCTGCAATTATATTGTTTTTTAAAAATGATAATAATTGTTAATGCTTATATAGTACTCATTATTATCCAGCCACTGCTCTAAAAACATTACCTGTTTTCAGAAAACTGAAGCACGTACAAGTAAGTGACCAGTTCAAGGTCACAAAACTAGTAAGTGGCAGAATTGGGATTTAAAACCAACTAGTTTAATTCCAGAGTTTATGACTCTAATCACTCTTCCAATTGCCTCACCAAAGACAGTACCTCTAAATTATCTATGTCTCACATGCAGTAGCCCAACCTTTTACCCTCCTCTTTGATTTCATTTTCACAAAGCTTGGTAATCCTTAGAGGAGAACTCTATTCAGATTTATTTTTCAATAATAAGGCATGAGATAGGAAAGACCATTGGTTACTTACTAAATGCTTAAAAACAATCCTACCAAGCTGATATATATGCAGGAAAACATGATTTGCCAATACTTCCAATCACCCTCAGTTCCAGCTGGCCTCTTGTAATGCTTGTATTAGGATCTGAGCCCAGATTCCAAGTAGCAGAAAGCAAGAGATTTGACATGATGTCCATTTCAACTGTCATCTAGTCACTGCGATTGATCAGCAGAGTTTGTCTATGTTATCTAGTTTTATTGTATTTGTTTCTCCTATTACAAATAACTTTAACACACATCTTTGAAATTTGGATTTGGCAAAGTCACATGCATCAAAATTTAGATTTTTAGCTTCATTAGATATAAATACTTTTTTTTCCCCTAAACTCAAAGTTTATTAAAAGTTTCCATTTTTACCAAAAAATAATTTTCTATCATTAGAATGCTATGAAAACTTACACTAAATATTTTATCAATCCTCTTTATACACTTATTAATTTATTACATAATTCTTAGTTTCTTGTTTCAATCATCTGTTTCAAAGTGGGAAAATACGATCAATCTGTATGACATCTGGATATGTCAAGAAATCTGGATGATATTTATGTATATTCCCATCAGGTACTTGAGAGATCACCCAATTTCAGTACACAGTATTCTAATTCATTAGATAACTTGTTTTTGCTCATTGAAGTTGAGACAAACATGTGGATTTCTGGTGCAAATGAGTGAATACCCACTGTTTTGGATCATTCTCTGGATCACTGTCTAGCCTCTGTGGGCTGTGCATTGACACATTCTTCTAGCTAGTAAGTTCCTGGCCACAAGCAATCTGCCCAGTCAGTCTGTCAGCCACATCTTATTACCATAGTCTTGTCATCCCTATCCACTGCTATGCTGATACCAGGGCAGCTGTATATATTAATATGAGGTCCCATTAATATGAGATCCTAGATTCATTCCAGACCTGTACTTAAACATGAGGCAGAAATTGCAGCAATAGCCTTAGTTTTTTTTTTTGTTTGTTTTTTGGTTTTTTTTTTATTGTGATTTGGGTGAAAATTTACAGAGTAAATT
>NW_006922226.1:351351-352287 GCF_000298275.1 Orycteropus afer afer | reverse complement strand
GTAGGTTTTGAGATGCGGGGGCATGAGACCTCCTACTTTGTTCTTCTTCTTCAATAATGCCTTGCTTATCCGAGGTCTCCTTCCTTTCCATATAAAGTTAGTGATTGCTTTTTGTATATCCTTAAAGAATGCTGATGAGATCCGAATTGGGATTGCATTGAATGTATAGATTGCTTTAGGTAGAATTGACATTTTCACAATGTTCAATCTTCCTATCCACTAGCATGGTATGTTCCATTTATGTAAATTCTTATGGTTTCTTGAAGTAGTCTTTTATAGCTTTCTTTGTATAGGTCTTTTTTGTCCCTGGTAAGATTTATTCCCAAGTATTTTATTTTATTTTTTGGTAGCTATTGTAAATGATATTGTTTTCCTTATTTCTTTTTCAGCAATCTTTTTGCTGGTGTAGAGGAATCCAACTGATTTGTGATGTTGATCTTGTATCCTGTCATGATGCTAAATCTCTCAATTAGTTCTAGTAATTTTTTTACTGAGTTTCTTGGGTTTTCTATGTATAGGATCACATCAACAGCAAATAGGGATAGTTTGACTTCTTCCTTACCAATAAGGATGCCTTTGATTTCCCTTTCTTGCTTTATTACCCTGGCCAGGACTTCCAATACAATGTTGAATAGAAGTGATGATAGAGTGCATCCTTGTCTGGTTCGTGTTCACAGGCAGAATGGTTTCAGCCTCTCTCCATTGAGAATAATGTTGGCTGTTGGTTTTGCATATATGCCCTTTATTATGTTGAGGAATGTCTCTTCCATTCCTATTTTGCCGAGAGTTTTTTTTTTTTTTAATCATGAATGGGTGTTGGATTTTATCAAATATCTTCTCTGCATTGATCATGTGGTCCTTTTCCTTTGTTTTATTTATGTGATGGAGGAAGTCGATTGTTTTTCTAATGTTGAACCATCCTTGCACACTTGAGAG
>NW_006922226.1:343552-344585 GCF_000298275.1 Orycteropus afer afer | reverse complement strand
CCCCCTTTTTTTCCCAAATGATTTTGAGTTTCGTTCCACATTGTTCTCCCTCTCTATCAAGGATCTCCTACATAGATCCCCCTCTGAATGGTTGACAGTGGTAGCTGGCACCATCTAGTTTTTCTGGTCTCATAGTTGTATAGGCTGTGGATCGCATGGTATACCAGTAATAGCCTTAGTTTGGGGTTTAAATTTTTGTTGCACTAAATCAAGTATCTGCTATAATTGGGGTCCCAATATAGTCTCCAATATTGTGTATCTCCTGCCATTAATACCACTAAAGGCAAATACTCAACTAGTCCAATTATGTTGTTGTTGTTATGTGCCGTCGAGTCAGACTGACTCATAGCGACCCCTCCTTGGGTTGACGAGGCAATATCACTACGGAAGTAGATTGCCCCATCTTCCTTCTGAGGAGTTGCTGGTGGGTTTGAACCACCAGCCCTCTAGTTAGCAGTCCAGTGCCTTAGGCACTATGCTACCAGAGCTCCCAGTCCAATTATACACAGTTGTTATTCAATTTCTCTCCCTAGAACTCACAGTGCCTATTAACATTTGAGAATATTCTAAATCACACTATTCATCTATCTGGTACCTTTGTATTCTATTTAAACTTTGTCAATCCTTGTCATAGGAATTATATTCAGTTCCCCTTACTTGGAACTTTTGGATGGAGCCCTATCTTAACTTGAAAACTGAAAACTACTATTCTTGCATCTTAAACAGTTCCCTATATATCACATTAATAATTTATTAAACCCTAAAAGAAATTCTCTTTCCATTGGTGCACAAAGCTACTCTTTATAAAAAGACTATTTAGCCAATTTAGGTTCCTCTTTCCCAAAATTGTGAAGATGCTGCATGACCAGGCAGTGTTTTGTTCTGTTGTACATAGGGTCGCTATAAGTTGGAGCCAACTCAAAAGCATGTAACAACAACAATGGACACCAAGTAAATAAACAACTCAAGAAAACAGTTTACGTTAGTTCTTAAGGCAATCTAAAGCCAAACCAAACCAAACTTACTGCCATCA
>NW_006922226.1:342371-343452 GCF_000298275.1 Orycteropus afer afer | reverse complement strand
TTACTGCTATGACTTGGCCTCTGATCACTGGTTTTGCTGTGTCACAAAGATTTTTTTATGTTGAGTTTTCATTCTCATTTGATTCAAAAAATATTTTTTATTTCATTTTTTTAATTTCTTCTATTGCCCATTCTTAAGGAGGGTGTTGTTCTGTTTCCATGCATTTGCTCTTTTTTCTTTCCTCTTCCTATTGTTGATTTCTAATTTGATAACATTGTGATCTGAGAAGATGCTTTGCAATAGCTCAATGTTTTTAAATTTATTAAGGCTTGCTTTATGGCCTAATATATGGTCTATGCTAGAGAATATCTTTTGTGCACTGGAAAAGAATGCATATTGTGCTGTTGGGTGAAGTGCTCTGTAGATGTCTTTAAGGTCAAGTTGGTAGATTGTATGTTTAGTTATTCTGTATCTTTGTTGAGTTTCTTTCCAGTTCTATCTTTCATTGAAAGTGGTGTATTAAAGTCTCCTACTATGACTGTGGAGTCATCTATTTTTCTTTTCAGTTCTGTTAAATTCTGATTTATGTATTTTGGGGCTCTTTCATTGGGTCCATAGATATTTATTATGGTTATATCTTCATGTTCAATTCACCCTTTAATCATTATATGTTTTTTCTTGTCCATTAGGGTGGTTTTTGTCTTAAAGTCAATTGTATCAGAAATTAATATTTTTATTCATGCTCTTTTTTGGTTGCCATTTGTTTGATATATCTTTTTCCATCCTTTGATTTTTAGTCTATTTTTATCTTTGTCTCTATGATGTATCTTTTGTAGACAGCTTATTGATGGTTTATGCTTTCTTATCCATTTTTCAATCTCCATCTCTTAAGTGGTACATTTAATCCATTGACACTCAGTGTAATTATCCACAAGTATGAATTGGTGGCTGTCATTTTGTTATGTTTTTTTTTTATGGTGTCCCTGGTTTCTTTGTTCCATATAACTTTATGTGCTGAGCTCATTTTGTTTATGAATCATGTTATCATTTCCTTCGTTGCTGTTGTTTTAGTATTTGCTAAATATTTGTGCTGGTCTTCTTTTTTATTTTGATGTGAAGGTTTATCATTTTTCTTTGAGGT
>NW_006922226.1:340505-342172 GCF_000298275.1 Orycteropus afer afer | reverse complement strand
AGAAGGCTGGCGGTTCAAACCCACCAGCCACTCCTCGGAAGGAAGGTTGGGCAATCCTACTTCTGTAGTGATACTGCCTCGGAAATCCAAGGAGGGGTCGCTATGAGTCGGGGCCGACTCGACGGCAAACAACAACATCTATCTTGTATATTCTGTGAGGGCAGGGGATTTATTATTTATTTTATTTTTTTTTAAGTCTCTGTTCTCAGAGCTTAGGAGAGGTCGTAACACGTTATGTTCTTAGGAAATGCTTACTGAGTGACTCATTAAAATTCAAGGTTTCTATTTTTTTTTTCTCTTGGAAATTACCTAAAACTCTTTCCAGATTCCCTAGCTATACTGCCAATGTATCGATAGGATTTGAACATAGTGATGATTTCTTAATAAAATACAATATTTAGAACAGGAAATAATGTTTATTAATTTAGTCAAATATATCAGATAAAAATGTAACTTCTGTAAGCCGTGAACTGCATCCCTGATATTATTTTAAATTGCAATCCTGGCTATCCTAAGAAAAAATGTGAATTTAATGGTGTGGGAGGGTAAATTTACTTCTTTCCTCCCACTACATTGTACCTCATCCTAAGCTCAGGATCTTTTATTTTCAAAGGTGGTTACTCATTTACCTGATAAAGAAACCTGTATTACTTGGGATAAAATGAGACTAGTCCATATATATCTCAGGACTTTCTACTCCTTGATGAGTCATATTCATTTTATATATATTTTCTTGACTGAAGAGCTTTTTTAATGCTACTGAAGCCAAAGAAATTATGCTGATTAGAAGCCAACAGGATAGGTTCCTTGGACAAGGCAGATTTTTCATATTCCTCCAAATAATGCTGTTGTGGTAACAATTTATTTAGTCTGCAAGTATAGCACCAACTCAGCTAGTCACCAAAACTTTTCAAAATTTTATTGGAATATCTTTTTAAGGTACTCATTTCAAATTTTATTATGAAACCAATAGAAAAATAAGATTTGTTTTATATAAATTAGTTTTACAGCCACATTTTTGGAAATATATCTGTTCCATAAAGATAAAGACCCATCCTTATAGTGATGGCTTGCTTTATGCAATGTGAACAACATAGCTTCTACTGTGTTTAATGAACTTCCCCATTACCTGCTTGCCAGTTGGATGTAGACATCAGCAGTTTAATCGGATCATGGTTCCAGATCTGGTCTCATTCCTATGTTATGATATCTTTGGCCGAACATTGTGTTACTGTGAAGCTCATTGCATTTCATGCCAGCAAAGATAACCACAGAGCCATTCCAGTCTTTACTATTACTAAATTTCCTCTGGGTATGTTTTGGTAGGCTGGCTGGGAGTCATCGACAGTGTGGATTGCTGGCTACTATCAAGTTTTCCATCTACAGATATTTAACACAGCCCGGTTATGAACTCATAAACTAAATAGCTCTCTCAAATCTATGACTATATGGTAGATGGAAAAAAGATCAAGTGATCCACATTTTAATTAAATCAAGAAATAAGGTAAATGGAGGAAATAGAAACAAGAATCCCACTGTATGCAAGTAGATGAGGTCAATATTTGAAACTATCTGCCTGTTTCATCTTGGATTTTGTATTACTTCAATAATAGCTTGATGTATGAATGAAAGTATCTTTTCTGGCCTTGGATTAAAGTCACTTGAGA
>NW_006922226.1:339647-340405 GCF_000298275.1 Orycteropus afer afer | reverse complement strand
TGATGGTATCCCACAAGAATCTTAGGCTTTTTTCATTCTGTTTTGATCTTTTTCTAATTGATCCCTTTCCAAAGAAATATTCAGATATGTGTTCTCAATCTCCGTGATTGTGTCTTCCATTGATTGGCTTTTACTCCTTTGCCCTTTCAATGTGTTATCTATTTATGAAATTTTAATATGAATGTTCAAGATTTCTATTTGTAGATTTTGTATCATTTCTAATCTTTCATTTATTTTGCCATTTCATTCTTGTATTTTCTTCTGAGATTGTTCTAGGGTTTTGTCTGTGTTTTCCTTAATTTGGTAGATGTTTTCCTTGACTTGTTTCTCAATCCTTTGAAGGTGCCTAAACATATTTATTTTGAATTCCTTATCAGGAAGTTCCAATGCTGCTTCTTCCTCTGTGATGTGTTCTGGATCTGTGTCCTGGCCCCTTGTTTCTACTTGCTTCTAGATTTCTTACTTGCTTCTAGATTTCTTTCTCTGTGATGTGTTCTGGATCTGTGTCCTGGCCCCTTGTTTCTACTTGCTTCTAGATTTCTAGATTTCTACTTGTTTCTATCTTGCTTCTTGGTGAAGACAGTGATGGTCCTTTGTCTCCAAGACATTATAACTTTGTTGTATTTATGTTTAATTGGTGATTATATGTTGGAGTGATTTGCCCAAAGTATTTGTCTTCTTTGGAGGTATCTGAGTAAGCAGGGTACTGTGCTCCTCTATTCACTAGTTGGCAGCAGTTATGCACTCACCACTTGTCT
>NW_006922226.1:338145-339042 GCF_000298275.1 Orycteropus afer afer | reverse complement strand
GTGGTGATACTGCCTTGGAAACCCAAGGAGGGGTCGCTATGAGTCGGGGCCAACTCGACGGCACATAACAACAACAACAACATGATTTATAGCATGTTTTTAAAGCTTCAAGTTGGGAACAAATAGTGGGTGCTCTGGATTAAATAGTTTTACCCCAAAATAAATGTTGAAAATTTGGCCTCTATACCTGTAAATAGAAGCAAGGCCTAGTCATCTGCTTCCAGAAATCAACCAATAGAAACTCTCAGGATTAAAACAATCTAATCCACTGTGCAAATGGTTACCAAGAGTCAAGGGCCAACTCTCTGGCAGATAGCAACAATATCTGTAAATATGAAATAAAGTTTCTGTCATGTTAATTATGTCATATATGAGTAGGGTGGGTTATAAATCTAATTACATCTGAGTTATAAAAAAACAGAATTGTCACAGAGACATACACATGGGGGAAAAGAGATGTCATGTAAGGATGGCTATAAGTCAAGGAATACCAAGGAATCAGGGAAAGCCTGGGGCTACTAACAAGGAAGGACTCCACATGGCCAAGATTTTGATTTGGACTCTTAGACTCCAAAAAGGTAAGAAAATAAATTTATATTCTCTAAAGCCACCCACTTGTGGTATTTTTGTTAAAGCAGAACAAGGTAACTAAAACCCAAACCAAAAACCTATTGTCATAGAGTGGATTCTGACTCATAGCAACCTTACTGAAGCAGACTGCCACATTTTTCTTCCACACAGTGGGTTGGAGGGTTCAAAACTCTGAGTTTCTGGCTAAGAGCAAAATGCTTTAACCACTTGCGGTGTAGTAAATTACTTAGTGTGGCTTTTCTACCCATAAGTCTTTGTAAACTCCAAGGTGGATTTTCTATGAGCAACTGAGGAGCTCCTGATTGC
>NW_006922226.1:336521-337585 GCF_000298275.1 Orycteropus afer afer | reverse complement strand
ATTGCTGAGTGAGACACCGAGGGACCAGCACTGCTGGGAAAGAGACTGTGAGAGACTCTTGGCTGAGGGACGGTGGGCTGGGAGAGAGACTGAGCATTCTTCCTGAACTTGAATTGTAGCCTGTGGTGGTTCCCTAATAAACCCCATAATCTGTGAGTTCTGTGTGGCCACTGCAGTGAATTATGGAACCCAGGAGAGAGGTGGTGGGTGCTTTGGGAAGAACGGTTGGTGAAAGGGCTGGAGAGAGGCAGCATGTCTGGCCTTGTAGGAATAGGCCTTTGGTTACTGCTGGTAATCCTGTCTTCCTCTTGTAGGGTTAGAGGAGGTCGGAACATGTGGCCTCCATGCTGTTTTAGCACCACTGCATCACTAGAGCTCCTAAGACAGGAATTATAAATTCAATTTAGTAGGTCACAACCAGCATATTTAAAAAATAAAGTAGAATGGAACAGATTAAAATAGAATACAACAGCACAGAAAACAGCAATATGCAACATATGCAGTAACAATAAGTATTGATTTATGAAACTTGGTTTTATGTGTACACACATTCACACACATGTACTAGGTCACAATGTAAAACATATCTTTTCTTATGTGTTAAGATCAAAAAAGTTCAAAGTCCACTGATTTGGAGAGATTAAGAACCATTGTCCATCTTTTACAATCTTGTCAGAATAAATGATGATGCACTTTCTCCTGATATGAGAGGGCCAAAATATCCCACTAGTATTAATGTGCCAAGATGAATTATAAATTTTCTTTTGGCATGCTGAAAATATCAAGACAACCTGATATTAAGATTTCTCTAAATAAATTATTTTAAAATTAATTCACATGTACCAAAACCAAACCAAACCCACTGCCATTGAGTCTGATTCCAACTCATAGCAACCCTATAGGACAGAATAGAACTGACCGATAAGGTTTCCAAGGCTGTAATCTTCACGAAAGCAGGCTGCCTCATCTTTCTTCTGCAGAGAGGCTGGTGGATTTAAACCAGTGAACTTTTGGTTAGCAGTTAAATGCTACTGCACCATCAAAGCTCCTTAAGTGAAAGGATA
>NW_006922226.1:334001-336085 GCF_000298275.1 Orycteropus afer afer | reverse complement strand
CCTCCTTGGGTTTCCAAGGCAGTATCACTATGGAAGTAGATTGGCCCATCTTCCTTGTAAACCCTCTGGGGTAGTTCTATTCTGTCCTATAGACTTGCTATGAGTGGAATTGACTCCATGGCAGTGGATTTGAGATTGTTTCCAATATCCAAGACAGATGATTTTCTGGCTATAGTTACCCTGAAGTTCCCAGATCAAACCCACAGTTTGAGCAGGGTTGTGAAGCCCCTTAGAATTCATAATTTTCCTTTGAGGCTGCTTTAACATGATACCAGCTCAGCTACTCATAGCACACTTCAAGCTACCTTGTCTTAAGTTATTTTCATTTCAATGGGAAAACTGAGTAGGCTATTTGATGATTCATTTACTTTCAACATCCATGGCCTGAAACAAATCAAGTTTGTCTGGTCTACAGAGTCTGCACTAGGGTCCATCTCTCTATGAGCTGTTTTATCTAACCCTCTATTTGAGAATATATAATCTCTGGATCACCAGGAATAATAATACATCTTGATTATATGTTTGTTCAATTTCAGACTGCAGAAGTTAGTAAAAATCTTCAATTTCTTCATCTTTTAGTGGTTGATGTGTAAATTTTAATAATAATAGTAGTAATGGTTTTTCCTTGTAGGTGTATGGCTATTTTCCTATCACAGATAGCATTGTACTTCAGGAGAGATCTTAAAACACTATTTTTGGTGATGAACATGATATCACTCCTCTTTAATTTGTTCCTGGCATAGTATACTATATGATTGTCTGATTCAAAATAGTCAATATGAATCTGTTTCAGCTCACTAATGCCTATGATATTGATCTTTATACTTTCCACTTCATTTCTAACAATTTCCAATTTTCCTGCATTCATGCTTTGTACATTCCATGTGCCAGTTATTAATGAATGTTTACAGCTGTTTCTTCCCATTTTCTGTCATGTCCCATCAGCAAATGGAAGTCTCAAAAGCTTTACTCCATCTACATCATTAAGAATGACTTCCCCAGTCATACTTTGTGTGCCCTATGACCTGAGGGGCTCATCTTCAGGCACTATATCAGACAATGTTTCAGGGCTACTCAGGGCTATTCATACTTTTCCAGTAATATATAAGACAGTGTTTCATTGATATTCATAAGATTTTTACTGGCCATCTCTTTGGAACTGGAGGGCCTCTTCCTTCTTCCAAGTCCATAAGCTCTGCTGAAATCTGTCCACCATGGTGACCCTGCTGATATTTGAAATACAAACGATATAGCCTCCAGCCTCACAGCAACTGAAAACCACCACAGTATGACAAACTGACAGATGAATAGTGGGGGAAAAGTCTTACATACACAAAAATATAAAAAATATAATATGCCTAAGAACTCATCTATGCCAAGAAATTTGGAAGACAGCTACCTGGCCAAGTGACTGGAAGAGATACATATTTGCACCCATTCCAAGGAAAGGTGATCCCACAGAATGTGGAAATTATCAAAAAATATCATTAATATCATATGAAAGTAAAATTTTGCTGAAGATAATCCAAACACAGTTGCAGCAGTATACTGACAGGGAATCACCAGAAACTCAAGCTGGATTCAGAAAAGGATGTGGAATGAAGGATGTCATTGCTGATGTCAGATGGTTCTTGGCTGAAAGTAAAGAATACCAGAAAAAAAAATGTTTACTTGTGTTTTTTTAATTATGCAAAGGCATTTGACTATGTGGATCACAGCAAATTATGGCTAACATTATGAAGAATTGGAATTACAGAACACTTAATTATGCTCATTAGGAAATTATACATAGACAAAGATGCTGTCATTCAAACATAACAAGTAAACTCTGCAAAGTTTAAAGTCAGGAAAGGTGTACATCAGGGTTGTATCCTATCACCATACTTATTCATTCTGTATGCTGAACAAATATTCCGAGAAGCTGGACATTATTAAGAAGAACGTGGTATCAGGATTGGAGGAAGACTCCTTACAACCCGTATGATAGTTAAGTTTGTGTGTCAACTTGGCTAGGCCTGGTTGAGTGGCTGGGCAGCTGGATATAGTATTCCCAATGATGAAACTGGTAATCAATTCCATGGTGG
>NW_006922226.1:328918-332793 GCF_000298275.1 Orycteropus afer afer | reverse complement strand
ACATAACAACAACAACAACAACAAAGTGGAGGGTCAGTGAAAAAGGAGAAAACCTTCAATAAGATGGATTGACACAGTGGCTGCAATGATGAATTAAAACATAGAAAGGATTATGGGGATGGCGCAAGACAGGGCAGTGTTTTGTTGTGCTGTACATAGGGTCAATATGAGTCAGAGGCACCTCGACCACATCTACAACACCAGCAATGTCTGGATTTTTTTATATAGATAACTTCTATACCTACATCTGGTTTCACCTCAATTAAGAAAAATGTTTTGACTTTACCTATGTGATGTTAGATTAAAGCCGTGAGTAAAATTTCCATTTTTTTCAACTAGGTTTGCTGTTTTTTAGAGATAATCTGATATATTTAAGTATGTTTATATTTATTGGGCAACTTATATGCCTGGTTTGACAAAATAAAGTGGTATTTAGAATGACAAAGCCATTTGTTTGGTAGCCTCATTTATCCAGAGGATCAGAAGGAAGGCAGCCTGTCTTTATCCACAAAATAAATAGTCTATGGTAACAACATTTTATTCATTTTATATTGCCTCAGTGATCAATGAAGATCACCACTTGATCAATCCAGCTGTGGTGAACAGAATTAATTATGAAAATTGCAAAAATATGTAGATTGACAGTGCTATGACATGATTTTGCATCTACCTAAAGGTTGTCTTAATCATTCAAAGAACACCCCATTTATTGTTTGTTTTGCTTTATTATTATTATTGGCCAAATTTACTGTTAAAATTGTTTTATAAACAACACTATGCCCATCTGTGTGGTAAATATAATAATGTAAAAGTCTCTGATTGCTTTTTTAATGGCAATCAATTTTCTCCTCTAATTACATTAATTATAGCATTACATACCTTTGCAATTTGCACAGGATTGTACTCAATTAGGTTCATGTTGTATTTCAATAAAGAATTTTTGCCACTCTCATAAATCTTTGGAACACTAAGCTGTGGAGTTAGTGACAACCAAAGATTGATCTGTGGTGTTTAAATTCAGTGGGTTATCATGTCTTGTTATTGATTACTGAAAGAGTCATTAATTTATAAAAGCTGGTTGGAAATTTTGGCAAGTTTAGAACTTGTTTCAAATCATTCTCAATTCTAGCCACAGATTATCTCAGAAAGAAGGTGTGAGGAAGGAATGGATGAAGGTGAATGCAAGGGAAAGGGAGAAAGAGAAAGGAGATTACAAATTAATTTTTAAGTACAAAATAATTCAAAATTGCATTTTGTTAAACAGAGTAGTGTGAAGAGTGTGTATGTGGTTGTATCAAAGTCAACAACAACCTATTACCAGGCCACAATCAAGTTGAGTAATTGGTTTCTAACAGTAATCTTTATTCACTCTGAAATTTAACTGACAGAAAATGTCCAGCTATTCAGTCAAAAAGCAGATGGCTCACAATAAGAATGCAAGTATCAGGTGAAAAATAGCCCAGAGTAAGCTCTTTCCTTGCTTTCAAAATGGAAATATTCTAAAGGTACAGTCCTGTTTTCATTCACTAATTAAAATGCTATTAAAAAAGTATCTAGAACTAGTTTGCGAAAGGAAGAAAGGCTTCATGCCTTGGATTACCATAATTTGACATTACGTTTATGATATTGCACTTGATTTGTGGTCCTGTATACCATATAATGGAGGTTTTATTTACCTCGGATTTTGAAGTATAGTTTTATTTACTTTATCTTCATTTAGGGCCTTGAGATACCTGTGAGTAATGTAAAATGACAGATTGGATATAAATAACCACTTCTTTTTTTCTTTCCATCTCCTTTTGAAATTCTGAAAACGTGTTTGGAATATTATGGCTTATGTAATGACAGAGAGCATCTGAGCTTGTACCCACGGGTGGAAGATTTGAACACCAGCAATACAGCACTGCTAATAAAGAAAAAAAAACTAGTCTTATTGTTGCCAGATTTTTATTTCTATGGTAACCGTGATGTCATTAGTGCCTGCAATGCTTAAGCCTTCCATCTGTAATAACTTGAGTTGATTTTGTAAGACAGAAATGGAAAAGGTAAAAAAAAAAAAATCTAATTAATAGAATGTAATCACCAGAAGCAATGATACAGGTAATAGTTGGGAATGTAAAAGGCTGGATATTAGTTGAGATTGAAAGAAAAATGTAGCATAAAGTTTATTTTATTAAAAGGAAACCCGTGCTTTTTTATATAGTGACTATGATATGAGTGTAAAGGAGATTATAAATGACAATAAAGAAGAAACTATCCATATGCCTCTATTATTTCCAGCCAGAGAACAAGAGGAACTTGGGGAGGGGGATGACATGCGTTAGGGATTAACACTTAATTCCTGTTATGAGAAGCAGAGATTGACATGTATATAATTGAACACTGATATTGCTAAGAAGCATATTAATTATTTTATTATATGAAGATGATTGTTTGCTATTTATACTCCATCTCCGAAACTACCTTCATTCTCTTGCCATCACTAAGGAAACTTTCTTTTTTGCTATTCCTATCTTTGGCAAAGAACAAGTGGCCATTTGCTTGCTTAGCTCTAATCTATGAGTGAACTTCTTACCTGCATAGACTTGGAAAGAAGAAAAGCTGCACCATGCCTAGATTCTTGAGGAGAAGGAAAAATAATGGAGACACTAATAATGATGAGTACACTCCCAGAGGTAGTGTTTACCAAAGGGATTACTGGATGGTTCAGAGTAGGGATTCAACTTCATTTCCTTCAAAGTGATCTTTATTATTCCTCAGCAGAAGTCGCATTTTACAGTCAAGCTAAGGGGTTGAGAGAAAAATCAGAAGTCTATTGTGCCTACTCTGCCCACTTTGGTTCCTGTCCTGCTCTACCCTTATGTCCAGGAATCCTGGTTCTAAATTCCAGAAAGAACAAACACAAAGGACAGGATGTCACTTAGGACTGCTTCACTTATTCGTGGAAATTGTGGTTGAGGTTGAGCTGAGTGGCAGCGGCATGCTTGCAATATTCCAGTAGACTGTCCCTCCTTCCTGATGTCACCCTAGTTAGCTCCACAATTGGCAGGGGGACGATGTCTAAGTGGTTCAAAGGTTTGAGAATTCCTGAGCACTTCCAGGGTTGTTTCTGTAAAGTCAATCTGCTGCTGTACTGGCCTTTTTTCCAAACTTCATTTTCCTTCCAAAATGAAATTCATTGTTTTGGGTCTAATGTTTTAAATACTTCACAGAGGACAATTCTTCCCCATTAGATAGACATAAGTTGCTTAGCTTGCTCATATGCCTGCCAGCACTATTACTTTTCTATTGTTATCTGACTACAGCTATCAACTATATAGACACTAGAGTGATAAAATAGCATGCGGTTGACATATAAGTTGAAATCCAGCTGACTATGAGCTCAGTAAATCTCTGCCTTATAAACACTCCTACCCTTGATAACATATTGAGGAAAAAGACAAAATCAGAATAACTCTTTGTACTGAACTGACAGCACTAAGTTACTTGGCTTTCAGGAAGCAAAATGAAACATTACCCTAAAGATAATATGGACTTATATTTCTGGATTTCTGGTGGCATAGTGCCTAAGGCATTTGACTGCTAACCAGAAAGCTAGAGGTTCAAATCCACCAGCCACTCGTTGGAAGGAAGGTTGGGCAATCTACTTCTGCAGAGATACTGCCTTGGAAACCCAAGGAGGGGCCACTATGAGTCGGATCCGACTCCACGGCAGTGAGTTTGGGTTTGCTTTTTTTTAAAATTTTTTAGCCTATTATTTACATATCTTAGTGTCTTAACGGGAGCTCTGGTAGCATAGTGCCTAAGGCACTTGACTGCTAACCAGAAGGCTGGCGGTTCAAACCCATCAGCCACTCCTCAGAAGGAAGATGGGG
>NW_006922226.1:326303-328273 GCF_000298275.1 Orycteropus afer afer | reverse complement strand
TAACCAGACGGCTGGCGGTTCAAACCCACCAGCCACTCCTCGGAAGGAAGGTTGGGCAATCCTACTTCCGTAGTGATACTGCCTTGGAAGCCCAAGGAGGGGTCGCTATGAGTCGGGTTTGACTCGACGGCACATAACAACAACAACAATGTTATATATATGTGTGTGTATATATATATAATGCTTTCTAATGTTATTAACGATGAGTTCCGGTGGAGTAGTGCTTAAGACATTTGACTGTTAACCAGAAGGTTGGCAGTTCAAGCCCAACTCAGCATAAGGAAGACTGGGTAATCTACTTCTGTAAATATTTAATGCCAAACAGGGTCGCTATGAGTCAGAATCTACTTGATGACAGAGAGGTTTTTTTTTTTTTTAATGCTATTAACACTAAGCTAAGAACTTTACATGATTCACTTCAGGGTAAAAATTAAGAGAATGCTCTCTAGAGACAAATTTCCTGTCCCAATCCCACTTACCTGTGCCAAAGGCAGTTTGACTGTGGGTAGCATTCTCAACCTCTTCGTGCCCCGGTTTCCTCATCTGTAAAATGAAGGCTATAGTAGTACCTACATTGCAGGCTTATTATGAGAATGAAATAAAATAGTGCATGTAAAGTGCTTCTAAACCAAACTCACTGCCATCGATTCAATTGGACTCATAGCGACCCCTCCTTTGGTTTCGAGGCAGTACCTCTACGGAAGTAGATTGCCCAATCTTCCTTATGAGGAGTGGCTGGTAGGTTTGAACTTCCAGCATTTTGGTTTGCAGTCAAGTGCCTTAGGCACTATGCCACCAGAGCTCCTAAATCTTTATGGAAGTGGATTGGCCCATCTTCCTTCCCTTGAGTGGCTGGTGGGTTTGAACTGCCAACCTTCTGATTAGCACTCGGATGCCTTAAGCACTACACCACCAGATCTCCTTAAAGTGTTTAGACCCACCGTTAGTGCTCAGTAAACATAAGCTATTATTATTATTTCATTTAATCAAAATTGCCCAAGTCAAAAACCTAGTAAGTGGTCCAGTTGGGGATTTGAACTGAAATTTGTTTAGAAACAGATTCCTCCTTCTTCAACACTATGCTGTACTGCTATTTTTAGTTACCATGAAGTCTGTTCTGACTAATGCCAACCCTATATGTGCAGAGTAGAATTGTTTCATAGGATTTTCAAGGCTGTGACTTTTTGGAAGCAGATTGCCAGACCTATCTTCCAAAGTGCCTCTGGATGGATTTGAACCACCAATCTTTTTGCTAGTAGTTAAGAGTTTAACTATTTGTGCAACTGAGGGACTTCTTATGCCTTACTAAACCCCCTGAATTAACCTGCCTCTCCCTCAACACATACTCTGTCCTTCATAAATGGTGCAGTCATATACTCAACATATATTTCTGAAGGACCTTTGGTGATTTCCCAGGTTATGTTTGTGTGTCAACTTGGCTAGGCCTGGTTGAGTGGCTGGGCAGCTGGTGGTAATTATTCCCCATGATGAGACTGGCAATCAGCTCCATGGTGGGATCTTCCACAAGCAGCTGAGTAGCTGCTCTGTGTATATGGTCTGCTTCCCGTATATAAGAAGCAGCTTTGGGAATGGTCTCTAGCTTATGGCATGCTTGGACCCTGCATGTAGCCATGTCGTTGTTCAGCAGCCTGACATGCTCTGACAACCTTGGGACTTAGAATGAACTTGAATTAATGGCCTGCCGTGTGGTTTGGTAACATCGGGACTGTGCCTTTTTACTTGTCAACCTTGAGCTTCTCAGCCTCACCAGCCAGCAGCTGTCTGAGTGAAGAAATGCCTCTAGCTCTAGTAGGTCAGAAGCAGGAGGTAGAGCTGGACCCCAAGTTTGAAGGGTTTTACCCAGCCCCTAGAGCCTGGCACTTTGAACCGGGACTGAAAGCCTCCAAACTGTAAGAGAATAAACTCCTGTTTGTTAAGGCCATCCCATTTGTGGTATATTTCCTGCCAGA
>NW_006922226.1:322931-326093 GCF_000298275.1 Orycteropus afer afer | reverse complement strand
TTTGAATATATGTGCCAGGAGTCCCTGGTAACACAACCTCCACTACTAGCTGAAAAGGCTGGCAGTTCAAACCCACCCAGTGCCTCCTCAGAAGACAGACCTGGTGATCTGCTTCTGAAAGCTTTGAAAACCTTATGGAGTGCAGTTTTACTCTGCATACATGGGGTTGCCATGAGTCAGAATTGAATTCACTGCAACAAATTTCTTTTTGGATGGTGTGCATGCACGGTAACTTTCTAAGCAGCAGGGATACAGTGGTTAAAAAAACAGATAAATCACCTATGATTAGAATTCAGGGGATTGTGTTTTTTAATTTGTTTGTTTGTTTTCTCAGTTTCTTTTGCTGGCTCCTTTCTGTCTCAGGCAGGTTTTCAATCTTGGCACCATAGTTTTTCGGTTATTTTATTTACCTTTGACCCATTACTTTTATGTTCTGGAAATTTGATTATATCCACTCCATTGTGTGATTCTGACTGAATGAATGAAGTTTCAACTCTCATAATGAACTCTTCCCTGGAATGACCCATTGGTCCCTTTTTTGGTTGTGGCTGTAGAGAAGAGTAATATAGGAATAAATTAGGCACTTGCATTTGGAATTTTCCAAATCTTGACATAGATAAAATTAATATTCTAAAGCAGCACTTTCCAATAGAAACAATGGTTAAGCACTCAGCTACTAGCCAGAAGACTGGCAGTATGAACCCACTCAGAAGTGCCTTGGAAGACAGGCCTGGAGATCTGCTTTTGGAAGGTCATAATCTTGAAAATCTTAAGGAGCAGATCTACTCTGCACACATGGGGTTTTCACAAGTCACAACCAACTTGACAGCAATGGCAACTAACTAACAAAAGCAAGAATATAATTTAAAAGTTTCTAATAATTACATGTTGTTGTTGTCATGTGCCGTGGAGTTGGACCTGACTCATAGCGACCTGTTCTTGGGTTTCCGAGGCAGTATCACTACAGAAGTAGATTGGCCAGTCTTCCTTCCGAGGAGTGGCTGGTGGATTTGAACCACCAAATTTGAACCAGTCAAATGCCTTAGAAACTATGCTACCAGAGCTCCTAAAAGTCACGTAACAAAAGCAAAAAGAGTAGGTGCACATAATTATGTAGGCCACGGTATGCAAAGTATTATCATTTCAGTATTTAATCAATATAAAATTTGATTGATTTTTTACATCCTTTTTTCATACAGTCTTAGTGCTGTTATAACAGAAATACTATAAATGATGGCTTTAAAAACAGAAATTTATTCTCACAGTTTAGCAAGCTGTAAGTCCAAATTCAAGGTACTGGCTCTAGGAGAAGGCTTTATTTTTCTTTTAGCTCTGAAGGAAAGTCCTTAAGTCCTTATCTCTTTTAGCTTCTGCTCCTGAGTGATTTTCATATGCCTTGACATTTCTCTTCCCTCCACCTTTGCTTCTCCTGTTTGCTTGTTTAATCTCTTTTGTGTCTCAAAAGAGAGTGACTTAAAATACACCCTACACTAATCCTACCTCAACATAACAAAGAAAATCCATTACCAAATGGGATTATAGCCACAGGCATAGACATTAGGATGAAGGTTGGACAATCTACCTATGTAATGATACCGTCTGGGAAACTCAAAGAGGGGTCGCTATGAGTCGGATTCCACTCGATGACAGTGATTTTGCTTTTCGGAAGGAAGGTTGGGCAATCTACTTCCGTAATGATACCACCTGGGACACCCAAGGAGGGGTCACTGTGAGTCAAGTCTGACTCAAGGGCACATAACAACAACAACATTTTGGAGAAACCATAACAAGCCTGGAGGTTCAAACCCACAAGCCACTCCTTGGAAGGAAGATTGGGCAACCTACTTCTATAGTGATATCGCCTTGCAAACCCACAGAGGGGTCAGTATAAGTCAGATCCAACTCCATGGCAGTGAATTTGATTTGGATAATTCAATTCAGAATATTGCACCCTTTGTCCCTCAAAAATTCATGCCCTCACCACATGCTAAACACATTCATCCCCTACAACATCACTGCAGAAGTCCAAACTTTACATTCAAAATCTTACTTATCTACTGAATCGTTAATTCAAATATGGGTCATCATTTAGACTTTAGACTTCTCCATCCTTGGGCAAAATTCCGCTTCATCTGAAAACCTGTAAAATCTAAACTAGAAGTATCTGTCTCTGAGGTACAGTGGTAGAACAGACATAAGGTAGACATTTCCATTGCAAATGAGAAAAAAAAGGAAGGTTAAGTTGGGATGACAGGCACTAACCAAGTTCAAAACCCAGCAAAATAATTTACATTAGCTTTCAAGTTTTGAAAATAATCCTCTGTTCTGTGAGACCAGCTGGGCAATGGCTCCACCCTCCAGAAACTGGGTGTTGGCATGCCCTCTGAATCTGGGTGGAGGCACCTCTGCCTTGGGCTTCATCTCTGCCTTCCAAGCCTTCTAGGATGGCATCTCTGCTCCCTCAGCTAGTCCACCTGAGTGGTGACAGCATCCTTTCAGCCTTTGTTGTTGTCGTTGTTAGGTGCTGTCGAGTCATCTCCGACTCATAGCAACTCTATGCACAGCAGAACCAAACACTGGCCAGTCCTGCACCAGCTCCGCAATCTTTGCTATAATTGACCCCATCGCCGCAGCCACTGTATTGATCCATCTCTTTGAGGGACTTCCCTCTTTTGTCAACCCTCCACCTTACCAAGCATGATATCTTTCTCCAGGGAAAAGTAGGTGAGACAATCTGGCCATTCTTTCTTCCAAGGAGCATTCCAGCTGCACTTCCTCCAGGACAGATTGGTTTGTTCTTTTAGCAGTCCACGGTATTTTCAGCATTCTTTGCCAGCACTACAACTCAAAGGCATCAATTCTTCTTCAGTCTTCCCTATTCATTGTCCAGCTCTCACATGCATATGAGGCAATTGAAAATGTCATGGCTTGTGTCAGGTGCACCCTAGTCCTCAGGGAGACATCTTTGCTCCTCAGCACTTGAAAGATGTCCTTTGCAGCTGACTTGCCCAGTGTTGTATGTCATCTGATATCCTGACTGCTGCTTCCATTGGCATTGATTATAGATCCAAGCAATGTGAAGTCTTTGACAATTTCAATCTTTTCTCTATTTATCATGATGTTGCTTATAGGTCCAGTTGTGAGGATTTTTGTTTTCTTTAT
>NW_006922226.1:316753-318211 GCF_000298275.1 Orycteropus afer afer | reverse complement strand
GTTTTGCTATTATTGCTAATTCTTCAGTGAGCCTCCAAGGGTAATATTTATCATTTCTTTTGCTGTTGTGTCTTTGTCATTTTTTGCTAACTTTGTTTTTATATACTGTCACAAGTTTCTACCTTCCTCTCTTATTAGACTTTTAACTATATGGTGGAAAATACTTTTCTCTATATGCCAAACACACTTCAAAATATCAATAATTGTTTTTGGAATAAAAATGATCACCAAACATGACACTAGCTAGTCCTGGGGAAGGAAATAAAACCTAAGGGAAAACTTACATTTTTGCACAATGAAGATTAAGGTTTCAAGTCCAAATTTCTTACATCACTTATTAGTTGTGTGATTTTATACAGATTACCTAACTTCTCTGAACCTTGATTTTCCATTCTGTAAAAGGAGTTAGTATTCTTATCTGTCTTTTGCAGTTGTTATAGGCATCAAGTGAAATGGTGGTGGAGAAACTGTTTTGTAAACTGCGTATTTCAAGAAAAATATTTGCTGTGATAATTGTGGTGGGTTTGCTTTATCTTTATGTGGAAGTGAAATTCCTGTCAGATTTTGATGCCTAATCCACATGTTGTTAAGATGATGTTCCAATTTTTTGCTGTCTAACAAGCCACCTCAAACTTGTTGTTAAGTGACTTAAAATCAGTTCTGACACATGGTGACTCTATGCTAAGCAGAAAGAAACACTGCCCAGTACTGTGCCATCCTCACATTTACTGATGTTTCAGCTCATTTTTGCAACCACTGGGACAATCCATTTCATTGACAGTCTTCCTCGTTTCTGATGACTCTACTTTACCAAACATTATGTCCACCTACAACACCTGATCCCTCCTGATAAAGTAAGCAAAGTACAAGAGACAGTCTCACCATCATTGCTTCTAAAATGCATTCTGGCTCTCTTCCAAGGAAGATTTGTTCATTTTTCTAGCAGTCCATGATATACTCAATATTCCTCACCAATACCCTAAAGCAAAGGCATTGATTCTTCTTCTGTCTTCCTTATTCATTGTCCAGTTTTCACATGCTTATGAAGCAATCAGAAACACCTTAGTCATCAAATTGACATTTTTGCTTTATAATGTGTAAAAGTGTCTTTTGCAGATTTGACCAGTGCAATACATCATTGGTAGCCTAGTGCCTAAGGCAATTGACTGCTAACCAGAAAGCTGGCAGTTCAAACCCACCAGCCACTCCTCGGAAGGAAGACGGGGCCATCTACTTCTGTATTGATACTGCCTCGGAAACCCAAGGAGGGGTCGCAATGGGTCGGGTCCAACTCGACAGCACATAACAACAACAACAATACATCATTTGATATCTTGACTACTGCTTCCATGGATGTTGATTGGGGATGCAAGTAAAATGAAATCTTTGGCAATTTCAATCTTTTCTCTATTGTGATGCTGCTTATTGGTCCAGTTGTGAGGATTTTCATTTTCTCTA
>NW_006922226.1:298951-315763 GCF_000298275.1 Orycteropus afer afer | reverse complement strand
AACATTTTGCCCATAGACTCTTTCAATATTGCAGCTCAAGGCTTGATTTTTTTCTTCAGTTCTTTCAGCTTTAGAAATGCCAAGTGTGTTCTTCCCTTTTGGTTTTCTAACTCCAGGTCTTTGCACATTTCATTATAAAAATTGACTTTGTCTTCATAAGCTGATCTTTGAATTCTTCTGTTCAGCTCTTTTATCTTGTGATTTCTTCCATTTAATTTTGCTACTTTCCATTCAAGAGCAAGGTTCAGAGTCTCTTCTAACATCCATTTTGGTCCTTTCTTCCTTTCCTGTCTTTTTAAAGACCTTTTGCTTTCTTCATGGATGACGTCCTTGGTGTCATCCCACAATTCCTTTGGTTTTTGGCCATTTTTGTTCAGTGCATCAAATCTATTCTTCAGATGGTCACTAAATTCAGATGGGATATAATCAAGGTCATATATTGGCTCTTGTGGACTTCTTTTAATTGTCTTCAGTTTCAACTTCTACTTGTATGTGACCAGTTAATGGTCTGTTCCACAGTCAGTTTCTGGCCTTGTTTTGGCTGAAGATAGTGAACTTCTCCAATGCTTCTTCCCATAGATATAGTCGATCTGATTCCTGCGTATTCCATCTGGTGAATTCCAAGTGTATAGCTACCATTTATAGTGTCATAAAAAGGTATTTGCAATGAATAAGTCATTGGTCTTGCAAAATCCTATCATGATATCTCCAGCACCATTTTTGTTACAAAGGCTGGTGATTTTCAAACTACTGGTGATTCTTCTTTGTTTCCAACTTTTGCATCCCAATCATCTGTGATAATCAACATATCTTGATTGTATGTTTGGTCAATTTCAGACTGTAGAAGTTAGTAAACATCTTCAGTTTCCTCATCTTTGGCTTTGGTGGTTTGTACATCAATTTGAATAATAGTAGCATTAACTGGTCTTTCTTGTAAGCATATAGATGCTATCATTTCACTGACAGCATTGTATTTCAGGATAGATATTGAAACATTCTTTGTGATGATGAATGCCATCACATTCCTTTTAAATTTGTCATTCCTGGCATAGTAGATCATATGGGTATCTGATTCAATATAGCCAAAACCAGTCCATTTCATCTCACTAATGCCTAAGATATTGATTTTTATGGGTTCCATTTCATTTTTGACAACTTCCAATTTTCCAAGATGCATACTTCGTACATTCCAAGTTTCAATTATCGATGTATGTTTGCAGCTGTTTCTTCCCATCTTGAGTCATGCCATATCAGCTAATACAGGTCTTAAAAGTTTTACTTCATCAACTTCATTAAAGTCAACTCCACTTTGAGGAAGCAGTTCTTCCTCAGTCGTATTTTGAGTGACCTGAAAAGTCCATCCTCTGGCATTGTATCAATCAATGTTTCAGAGCTAATCACAATATTTTCTAGTAACATATCAGACAGTGTTTGACTGCTATTCATAAGATTTTCAGTGGCCAATTCTTTGAGAAGTGGCTGGCTCCTTCCTTCCAAGTCTGTCTTAGTTTGCAAGCTCTGCTGAAACCTGTCCACCGTGGATGACCCTTCTGGTATTTGAAATACTGATCGCATAGCCTCCAGGCTCACAACAACACACAAGCCACCACAGTACGACAAATGACAGACAAGTGGTGGATTTTTCCCATAGAATCCTTCAATATTGCAATTAGAAGCTTGAATTTTTTCTTCAGTTATTTCACCTTAGTAAATTCTGAGTATATTTTTCCCATTTTGTGTACTAACTCCAGGTCTTTGCATATTTCATTATAATACTTTACTTCATTTTCTTGAGCAGCCCTTTGAAATATTTTTCAGGTCTTTTACACCATCATTTATTGCATTCATTTTGTCTACTCTTCATTGAAGAGCAAGTATCAGAGTCTCTTCTGAATCCATTTTCTTCCTTCTCAGTCTTCTTAATGATCTTTTACTTTCTTCACGTATAATATCTTTAATGCCATCCCGCAATTCATCTGGTCTTTGGTCATTGGTGTTAATTGTGTCGAATCTATTCTTCAGATGGTCTCTAAATTCAGGTACTATATTCTCAAGTTTGTATTTTGGCTCTCTTACACTTGTTTTGATTTTCTTCACATTCGACTTAAACTTGCATAACAACAACTAATGGTCTATTTCACCATCAGCCCTTGGCCTTGTTCTGACTGATGATATTGAGCTTCTCCAAGGTCTCTTTCCACAGATGTAGTAGAGTTGATTTCCACTTGTATAGCTGCCATTTATGTTGTTCAGAAAAGATATTTGCAATGAATAAGTTGTTCTTATAAAATTCTATCATGCTATTTCTGGAGTCATTCCTATCACCAAGGTCATATTTTCCAACTACGGATCCTTCTTATTTTATTTCCAACTTTTGCTTCCAATCAACAGTAATTACCTGTGCATCTTGATTGTGTAATTGGTCTATTTCAGGCTGCAGAAGTTGGGAAAAATCTTCAGTTTCTTCAACTTGGCTTTGCTGGTTGGTGAGTAAATTTGAATAACAGTCATTTCAACTCATCTACCTTGTATCCATACATCCTATCATTGACTGGTATTACTGACAGCATTGTACTTCATGATAGATCTTGAAATGTTCCTTTCAATGATGAGATGCAACACCATTCCTCTTCAATTTATCACTCTCAGCATAGTAGACCATATGATTGTCTGATAAAAAAAAAAAAAGTCCAATACCAGTACATTTCAGCTCACTAATACCTAGGATGGAAGCTCTGGTAGCATAGTGCCTAAGGCATTTGACTGCTAACCAGAGGCTGGCAGTTCAAACCCACCAGCCACTCCTCGGAAGGAAGATGGAACAATCTACTTCCGTAGTGATACTGCCTCGGAAACCCAAGGAGGAGTCGCTATGAGTCTCGTCCGACTCAACAGCACATAACAACAATGACAACAACAACAATATCTAGGATATCAATATGTATGGATTACATTCATTTTTTACAGCTTCTAATTTTCCTACATTCATACTTTGCACATTCCATATTCTAATTATTAATGGATATTTGCAGCTTTTTTTCTCTTTGAGTTGTGCCATATCAGCATATGAAAGTTCTGAAATCTTTACTTCATCCACTTCATTAAGGTCAACTATACTTTGAGGAGACAGCTCTTTCCCAGTCATGCTTTGAGGGCCTTCCAACTTGAGGAACGCAACTTCCCACACTATATTATACAATGTTCTACTGCTACTCACAAGGTTTCCAGTGGCTAATTTTTTTCAGAAGTAGACCACCACTTCCTTCTTCTCAGTTTGTTTCAGTCTGGAAGCTCTGCTGAAACCTATCCATCATGCATGACATTGCTGGTAGTGAAATACCAGTGACATAACTTCCAGTATCACAGCAACATGCAAGCTACCACGGTATTACTAACTGACAGATGAGAGGTGGCCTTCAAACTTAGTGGCTTAAAACCAGAGCAATTGAAACAACAAAATTTATTTTGTTTTTGAATTTGCAATTTGTATAGGACTAGGTGATGGCATCTCACCTCTGCTCTACTTGATATCATGTGGGGAGACTTGAAGGTTGAAGGCTGGAATCATTTGAAGGCTCTCTTATAGACATATCTGTCAGTTGTGGCTATATGTACATCAGGACATCAGATGAGCCTTTCACCTAGAACACCTATACAACACGGTGAATGGGTTCCATGGGCATGCATCTTGAGAGAAAAAGAAGAGACAAGTGGAAGATACATTTGCCTTTTTATGATAACCTCAGAAGACATGCAGCATTGCTGCTGCTAAACCCTTAAATAAAAGTAAGTCACTAGGGCTGACTCATATTCAAGGGAAGGGGGATTATATTCCACGTTACAATAGGACGAGTGTCAAAAAATATATGGACACCACAGATAATACCACCACTACCATTATTACCCAGCATTTTTGAGTGTTCAGCATATGACAAATACTGTACTAAGTATTTTTCTTGCATTATATCTTTTAATCTTCATAAAAAATCTAAAGGATAAGTACCATTGTACTCATTCTAATGATGAATAATAGGATTCTCATAGATGTTAATTAGCTTGCTCAATGCCACATATAAGAGGAACTGGTAGTAAAATTCAAGGTCATGTTGCTAGCCATACAATATAATTTTTTTTTGTACCATTACTCTTGTGTGAAGATGTTGATAGTTGTTGAGTCACTTCTGACTCATAGCCACTCTATATACAATAGAACAAAACTATTCAGTCTTGCAGGATCCCCAGAGTCATTGTTATGTTTGAGCCCATTGTTGAAGTCACTGTGACAATCCATCTCGTCAAGTTCTTCCTCTTTTTTCTGACCCTCTACTTTACCAAGCATGATATCCTTCTACAGGGACTGATGCTTCCTCATAACCTGTCCCAAATACATGAGAAAAGTCTCCCTATCCTTGCTTCTAAAGAGCATTTTGACTGCGCTTTTGCCAAGACAGATTTGTTCATTCTATGGCAATCCAAGATATATGCAGTATTCTTTGCCAGCACCATAATTCAAAGGCATCAGTACTTCTGCAATTTTCCTTATTCATTATCCATCTTTTACATGCTTGTGGGGTGATTGCATATGCCATGGCTTGAGTCAGGTGTACTTTAGTCTTCAAAGTGGTATCTTTTCTTTTTAAAACTTTAAAGAGATCTTTTGCAGCATATTTCCCCAATGCAATATGTCATTTAATTTCTTGACTGCTGTTTCCACTGGTGTTGATTGTGGATTCAAGTAAAGTGAAATCATTGAAAACTTTATTCTTTTCTCTGTTGATCACTATGTTGCTTATTGATGCAGTTGTGAGGATTTTTTGTTTTCTTTTGGTTAAGGTGTAATTCATACTGAAGGCTGTAGTCTCTGATCTTCAGCAGTAAGTGCCTCAAATTCTTTGTGCATTCAACAAGCAAGGTTGTGTCATCTGCATGTATCAGGATGTTAATGAGTCTTCTTCTAATGTTGGTGCTTTTTCATATAGTCGAGCTCTGGTAGCATAGTGCCTAAGGCACTTGACTGCTAACCAGAAGGCTGGCAGTTCAAACCCACTAGCCACTCCTTGGAAGGAAGGTTGGGCAATCTACTTTCGTAGTGTTATCATCTTGGAAACCCAAGGAGAGGTCGCTATGAGTTGTCTGACTCCACGGAACATAACATCAACAGCTTCTCAGTTTATTTGTTCAGCATTCCGATTGAATAAGTAGAATGAAAGGATACAACACAGATGGACACCTTCCCTGATTTTAATCCACACTGTATCTTTTTGTTCTATTTGAATGCTTATCTCTTGATCTATGTAAAGGTTCCACACAGCATAATTTAGTGTTCTGAAATTTCCATTCTTCATAATGTTATCTATAATTTGTTATGATCTACCCAGTCGAACATCTTTGTGTACTCAATGAATACAGGTATCATCTTTCTGGTATTCTTTGCTTTCAACCAAGATCCATCTGGTATCAGCAATGCTATCCCTCATTCCACTTCCTCTTCTGAATCCACCTTGAATTTCTGGCAGTTCCCTATCAATGTACTAGTGCAACTGTTTGTGAATTATCTCCAGCAAAATTTTATTTCTGTGAGATATTAATGATATTTTTTGATAATTTACACATTCTGTTGGATCACTTTTCTTTGAAATGGGCATGAATATGGATCTCTTGCAATAATTTGGCCAGGTAGCTGTCTTCCATATTTTTTGGCATAGATGAGATAGCAACTCCATTGCCGCATGCAACTGTTTGTTGAGACATTTCATCTGGTATTCTGTCAGCTCCTGGAGCCTTGGTTTTTTTGTCAGTGCCTTCCTTGCAGATTGATGATAGGAATACATTTTTCATGTAGAGAGATCTGATTGATAAGAATAAAACAATAAACAAACCTACCTTGAATTTATTGGCTGGATATCTTTAAATAGATGTTGCTTTAAAATGACAAGAATTTACCCTTGGTTCTCTCTAAAATGATTACCTAACTCTCGTCAATGGACACCAGTTTAAAACTGTTGCAATCCAAAAAACCAACCCTACTGTTGTTGAGTATATTCTGACTCAGTGACCCCATAAGACAGAATAGAATTGTTCCATATGGTTTCCAAGGCTATAAATTTTAGCAAAAGCAGACTGCTAAATCTTTCTCTAGTGGAACAGCTGATGAGTTTGAACCACCAACTTTTGGGTAACAGCTGAGTGCTTATTTCACCATGCCACTTGGGCTCCTTACTCTTACAGCAGGTACTCTTTCAATCATTGACATTCGAGAAATTATAAGATCCTTCGTCTCTTACTCAATACACCATGACTAAGTACCTAATCTGTCACTGGTCGGGGAGTTTGGGGACAGATAGTCCAAAGAAATAAAGAATATTTAACTAAAATTGTTGTTGTTATTTGCCGTCGAGTCGGCCCCGACTCATAGCGACTCCTCCTTGGGTTCCCGAGGCAGTATCACTACGGAAGTAGGATTGCCCAACCTTCCTTCCGAGGAGTGGCTGGTGGGTTTGAACCGCCAGCCTTCTGGTTAGCAGTCAAGTGCCTTAGCCACTATGCTACCAGAGCTCCTTAACTAAAATTCTTGGTCACTCACTTGATGGCTTCTGTGTTTCAACACCAATGACAAGTGGAATCCTTCACTAGATGATGGCTAAAGATATTTGATGTTGTGACTATAATGATTTATTTACTATGAGCAATCCTGAGGAATGCTTTATGATTAGTCATTTCTAATGTAATTCAAATTATTAACTCTGTTCAGCCTTGTTTATCAGAACAAATATGTTTCACATGCAATTGTTAGTTTTGGAAAATCTTAACATTTTTCCCTTGCTTGAATTGCCTTGATTGACAGTAAGGATGTCATTAATTTAACTAAATAAGTGCATGGTCCTCTGCTTCTTTTTTGGCTCTGTCAGCATAGCCTCATGGAGGGTGGTAATTACGTGTGGTAGGTAGACAGCTGCATATGGTTGTCCTTGAGTGTGGAATGATTTTGAAAGGAGAAAGACATCCAGAAGGAGAGAGATATGAATATCTAAGGATTTTTTTTTTGTAATACATGGTATCAAATGTAATGGGTGAAAAGAGATTGATAGTGTCATTAGGTAGCTGTGCCTTTTGGAACTTTCAGATGCAAAAATGCAACAACAACAACAAAATATGGTTGTGTATATAAGCTATGTATCCATATTCATATCCTTGCTTTTCTAAAATTCACCTATATTGTTGCTGCAAGGAATGTTACCTTTTAAAAAGTCATATATTAAAATATGAGAAATATTTCAACTGGAGGCCAGATTTCAATCTGTTTGCTTGTGAAATTCAAGTGAAGCAGATTAAAACTCTTTCACACATAAGCTAGATATGTTTAGTCCATCAAGTCAACTAATACAGACCATGTATATAAGACTATGGTTTGTTTTAATGGCAACTCTTTTCAAAAGCTGTTTGCCCAAATTTAGGCAAAACAATTTCTAGAATAACATCGTTGAGGAGAATAAAATGATGACTGTAAATTGAATTTATGATGCTGAGATTTCTCTCTGCTTGTAGCTTTTCCTCTTGCTCAAAACTTTGTTTCTTGGAAGAGTAACATTTAAAGCTTTTTAAATTGAAAGAATAAATCCATTGTTTGTAGGCCTATGCAGCTTGCTGATTTTTTGCTAGCTAAGCATGAAACACTTCACTTGTATTCTATTTGTCAAAACAAGGAAATGGGCAGTTATTCATGAGTATGACACATGTTTTTACTCCACAGTGACAAATATTTGATGAACATATGGACATTTGATGAACACATAATTATCTGATAAGCATTTGTTTTGTGATGTTTTCAACAAAAACACTACTTTTAGAGAGGGCAAGAGAAGTGCATTTTGTGTTCCATCACTTTAATTGCATTATTTCATGCCAAGATTAAAAAGCCAAAGTTGATCCTGTACCTATTTGCTGAGCCATAACTGTTTATTTCAAGATGACGCCTATTTTTATAGATACTTCAAGAAGCCTCATTCAATTTTTCACCATATCCATATAACTTCAGATATCTAAGTACTTTAGTTTTGGAAGTCAGGGCCTGAGAATTCTGATTACAGGTTTAATATCATGGAAAAATTTGGATGTTATTAAACAGCAAGCAGATCTTAAATTTTCTCAAGGTTTATGAGTATAGTAAATGAAAAATGAGGCACAGATGAGATGTTTACTAGTATATGCTCTCTACACAAAATCAGCCAAGGCATGTATCATCATTAAATGTTTCATCCCACAAAATGGCAGTACTCAAAACCTATATTATTTTGATTGATTCAGAACTGTCTGAAGAATTCATGACATTGAGTTTGTAGTTCTCTCAAGTCTGAATAAGAGTTCTACAGGAAATATTTTATTAATGAACACATCTGTGACTATTTTATATAGAAGAGGGTCTGCTTTTAGATGTCAGGTCTATGGATTTGCATGCAGGTCTAGGAGAGAATTTGGATATATGGATTGCTCAGAACCAATACCTAAGGTTTCCATTGGCTCTCTGATCTGAGAAGATGCCTTGCAGTATTTCAATGCCTTTAATTTATTGAGCCTAACATAATTTATTGTAACCTAACATATGGTCTATCCTGGAGAATGTTCCAAGTGTGCTAGAAAAGAATGTATATTATACTATTGTTGGGTGGTGTGCTCTGTAGAGGTCTATAAGTTCAAGTTCTTGATTGTATTGTTTAGTTATTCTGTGTCTTGAGTTTTTTTCCAGTTGTTCTATCTTTCATTGAAGATCAAAAAATCAAATCCCCTGCCATCAAGTCTATTCTGACTGATAGCAACCCCCACTGGGTTTCTAAGGCAATATATCTTTACCAAAGTAGATTACCCCATCTTCCTTTCTTGGAGTGGCTGGTGGGTTTGAGCCACCATCTCTCTGGTTAGCAGTAAAATACTTTAGGTACTGCACCACCAGACATTCTTTTCCTTCATTGAAAGTGGTATATTAATGTCTCCTACAGTTACTGTGGAATCATCTATTTGTATTTTCAATTCTATTAAAGCCTGATTTATGTATTCTGGAGCTCTTTCATTGGGTATGTAGATATTTATTATTGTTTTGCTCTCTTGTTCTATTGATACTTTAATCATTATACACTGTTCTTCCTTGTCTTTCATGGTCATTTTTATATTAAAGTCTATTTTGTCAGAAATTAATATTGACTTTCCCCCCTCTTTTTTGTTTGTTTTCTACTTATCTTTTTCCAACCTTTGATTTTTAGTCTATATTTGTGTTTGGGTCTAAGGTGAGTCTCTTTTAGACAGCATATTGATGGGTAATGTTTTCTTATCCAGTCTGCAACTCTCTGTCTCTTGAGTGGTGCATTTAATCCATTTACATTCAGTGTAATTACCAACAAGTATGAGTTTATTGCTGTCATTTTGTTATGTGTTTTACAGTGGTGCTGTTGATTTTTTTTATTCTACATAATTTTCTGTGCTGAGATCATTTTGTTTATGAATCATAGTATCATTTCCTTTGTTGTTATTGTTTTCATTGGTTACTTTTTAAATGTTGAGGTGAAATGTTGAGGACAAAATAGCATATTGCATGAGGCTGAAGATTGGGTTGAGCATGAAGAAAGAGGCATGGCCTCCACTTTCAAATAATTTTATGATATGTATCAGATGCCTGGAACCATCTAGACCTAGGTTTGAATCCTACCTAGATTTGCTCCATACAAGCTATGTGAATGTGAGCAAATTACTTAATCTCTTTGATTTCCAATTTTCTTATCTGTAAAGGAGGAAATTGCTTTTAAATTTTGTTAATATTCAGCCTGAAAATCTATGTAAGTAAGAATCACAGCATTTGTTTAAGTGCTCAATAAATGGTAGGTTAAAATATGAAATAAAACAGGGAGACAACAGTTGTAAGAGGGGATAAAAGAGCTAAATAAGGAAATACCTATCTTAGCAAGGTCTCGGAGAAATGACATAGAAAAATATTACATAACATTCCATGAGAATCTTTCTTCAATTAAGAGTTTTAGCAACAACAATAACAAAAAATTATTTATTTTATTTTGGTGTTCTCTTCTGTTCTGATCTGTTTAGTTTTTCTAGTTTTCTAGTTTCTTTTATACTGCTTAGGGACCTCTCCTATTAATCTTTCTACTCTAAGAGTTGTCCAAATCTGTTCAGTCAGCTTCTAAAATATGCATGTATGTGTGTGTATGTGTGTATCCTTCAGATACTGCATGTATTAGTTTTTCAGGATGATGTAACAATGCCACAATCTGAGTGGCTTATAAGTACAGAAATTTATTTTCTCACAGTCTAAGAGTTTCAAAGTCCACAACAGGGTTTTGACCATGGTGATTCCTTCTGAGGGCTCTGAAAGTGAAACTGTTCTATGCCTTCCTCTGTCTCTTTGTCTCTGTGTTATCTTCTCTTCTTTTATAAGGACACTAGTCATAAAAAATTAGGACCTACCCTGCTCCACCATGATGTCATGTTAACCTACCTTGTAAACATCTTCAGAGACCCTACAACTAAACAGGGTGACATTCACAGAGACAGGATTTAGGACTTCTATATTTTTAGGGGCACAATTAAATTCATAATACTGCTATAAGAATTACAAGATGACAAAACCATGGCATTATTATTTTTTTTCAAGTAATGCCTTTGAATTTCTGAAGGTGTCTTCCAGATGTAAAATGACTTATTTGTCTGTTCATAATTTTTATCCTACCTACTTCCACAAGGGATTTGTTTTGGCACAGAAAACCAAAGCATTGACTCCATCTAATTAATGGTAATAATTTAAGGTTTGAATGTACTCATTATTTTAAAAAATAAAAACAACTTTGTTTAGATTGCCAGGAAATTTACACAGCCCAGTAAAAGAGCTATTTGTTGCAAAGTAGGTATCTCAATGTGCCTTAGAACATATCTACCCAGGCCTTCTGTTGGTCTTGGCCCCAAAATCAAAGGTCTGTGTACTATGTAGTCCCTGTGTCATGCAAAAGACTAACATACTCAGTTGCCAGCTAAAAGATTGGAAGTGTGAGTCCATCCAGAGGCATTTAGAAAGGAAACCCTAGCAATCTACTACTGAAAATTTAGCCATTTAAAACCCTATGGAGAGGTCAGAGCAAAACAGTGAAGTGGACACTCCCATTTACCTCTCTTCCCCTCAGCAATTAACCCAATGAACAATGAATAAACACAAGCACAGACTGAGATCTTAGGACTCTGGATGGCAGCTGAGGTGTGGAGAATTTAGATGTATCCAGAAGTTGGGGAAAGTAGGAGCAGGGACTGCACAGAAGCTGGGAGAACCTACCTGCTACATCTGAAGGACTCAATAATTGCATCAATTTTGGGATGAGATTGGGCAATAACTTGCACAGGGAACATAGAAAGGTAGCTAATTTGAGGAATCTGTAGACTGATATTTTAAAGCCGCACAGATTGGCCAATGAAATTCACAGGCCATGCAATTGCGAGGGGGCAAAAGGAGACCATGGCACTGCAAAAGAGTGTTGTTAAATCTCACTGAGGCACACGATGGACCTGCACTCAGACTGGAATAAACTTCAAAGGCAGCAGGACTAGAGGAATATTTCAGATGGACAGGCAACACAGGGAAATGACTGGCTCCGTGCCCACAGTGAGACATTATGGGAAAGCCATAAAAGGGTGCCTATCAGGAAAGCAAGAATGAAGGATATCATTGCCTATGTCAGATGCATCTTACCTGAAAGCAAAGAATACCCGAAAGATGTTTACTTATGTTTTATTGACTATGCAAAAGAATTCAATTGTATGGATCATAACAAGTTGTGGATAATATTAAAAAGAATGGGAATTCCAGAACACTTAATTCTGCTCATGAGGAACCTGTACATAGATCAGGAGACTGTTGTTAGAACAGAACAAGGGGAGACTGCATGGTTTAAAATCAAGAAGGAAGTGTGTCAGGGTTGTATCATTTCACCATATTTATTCAATTTGTATGCTGAGCAAACAATCTGAGAAACTGGATTATATGAAGAAGGGCATGGCATCAGGATTAGAATAAGCCTCATTAACAACCTGCACATACACAGATGACACAAATTTGCTTGCTGAAAGTGAGGATAATTTGAACCACTTACTGATGAAGATTAAAGACTACAGTCTGCAGTATGGATTATACCTCAACATAAAGAAAACAAAAATCCTCACAACTGCTCCAATAAACAGCTTCACAATGGATGGAGAAAAGATTGAAGTTGTCAAGGACTCCAATGGAAGCAGCAGTCAAGATATCAGATGATGTATTGCATTGGGCAAATCTGCTGCAAAAAACCTCTTTCAAGTGATGAAGAGCAAAGGTGTCTCCTTGAAGACTAAGGTGCACTTAACCAAGCCATGCTCTTTTCAATCACCTCATATGCATGTGAGAGCTGAGCAATGAATAAGGAAGACCAAAGAAGAAATCTGAAGAGAAACAAGAGACAAGAAAAAAGAAAAGGAAAAAAAAAATCAAATGGAAATATAAGATTCAATTAAGAAATCTAACATTAGAATTATTGGAACCCAGAGCACCATGACAACAATAAAGCCAAAAAGCCAAACCCACTTCCATGGAGTCGATTCTAGCTCACAGAAATCCTATAGGACAGGATAGAACTGCCCAGTAGCGTTTCCAATGCTGCAAATCATTATGGAAGCAGGGGGGCTCATCCTTCTACCATGGAGTGGCCAAATGTGCTAAGCACTGCACCACCAGAGCTCCTTAATTCCATCCACATTCCATCTTAATCCTTATTTAATCAACATATCTCATCTTTCACTCTATTACTCTACTAAATGTTGGAGTGGATAGCAATGAAACATTAAATAATTGTTATAGAAATGGATGCACATCAGGTGGATTGTTTATAAATTTTCCTATAACCATTTATCAATCTCTGTATGCATGCAGTTCCTCAATGTTACTTTGCCAATCCTAGCAACAAGAGATAGACTCTATTCCTGTTCTCTGTGAATCTGAGCTAACCTCTTGACTTTCATTAGTAAATAAAACGTAATGAAAGTGATGTATTTGTAGTTCTGATCCTAGGCTCAAGGGTTTCTGCTCTTACTTTTGTGCTTTGCTGAGATGTCGATGTAAATAAAATCTGAAATGCCCTCCTTGAGAATGAGAGACCGTACAGAGACAGAGGTCAATTTTCTAGATAGTTGTAACCACCAAACATATGAATGAGGCCATTTGTAATAACGCATCGCCAGTAGAGCCACCAGGCATCTGCAGCCACATGAGTGACTGCAGTAAAGATGAGCAGAAGAATTGCCTGAGTCCGTCTTCCACAAAAACATAAAATTGTTGAAGATAATAAATTTTATGATGCTTTGTTATGGTTCAGTGATGACAGATATACCCTCTCTATGAGAGGAAAATCCCCCTTTTCTCAGAACTTTTTGTTCCCTTCCTGTTTCTTAACTGAAATCTGAATGTTTCCTATGGTTTACTCAAATGGAAAAGAACTGTTCTTATAGCTCATAAATGAGTGACAAGAATTGGAGTATGTATAGTCTATTATCCTAAAGTTCTTTCCAGAACTTTATTCCTCCTTTATCCTGCTTAATTCTTCCTGTACCTTTGACTTTCACACTATGAAAACATCACACACAAATCTTTTTGTTATTGTCATCTATTGATATCTCAGTCAAATTCCCTTACTCATAGATACTAGTCTTGGGTTGTTGTTATGTGCCGTGGAGTTGGACCCGACTCATAGGAACACTTCCTTGAGTTTCTGAGGCAGTATCACTACGGAAGTAGACTGCCCAACCTTCCTTCCAAGAAGTGGCTGGTGGGTTTGAACCACCAGCCTTCTGGTTAGCAGTCAAGTGCCTCAGGCACTCCACTACCAGAGCTCCCAGATACTAGTCTAGTAGAAACCTATTCACTTTCTTTCCATCCTCAAGCTTGCTACCATTCCTGGTGATTTAAACATCTTTGTAAATAATTCAATTGCTTAGTACTCAGTTCCTTGACCTCCACTAACTATCATAAACTTTTCTTACACTTTATTACAATCATGCTTGGTATGATCATATCTTAAATCTTATATTCAGTTGTTTTGCTGGATTTTACTCTTCAGCCCAATCTTAAGTTAGAATCTTGAGGACACAACCTGGATATTTTTTTATATCCATATTCTCCCATAATTGATTTTATAAATTCTTATTATTTTGAATGTTGCTCTGGATGTATATGCTCTATTCAGACCTCTTTCTTGACCTCAAGACTCATATCTAACTACCTACTTGATGCTTTTACTTACATATCTCACCAGTATCTCAAATTTACTATGTTCAAAATAGAACTCTTGTTTTTCTCTTTCAAACTTCTTTTTCCACACATGTAAATCTGTGTATTTAATTTCACAAGCCACACTCTATATTGTTTTTGATTACTAGTACTAGTTCCCCTCATCCTTATAGTCTATCCATCACTATGTAAGATTTAGAAGATTTAGTCTTCTTTCAGAATATGTCTTAAATGCATCCAATTCTGCATATTTACACTGCAACACACCAGTCCAGACCAAAAACATCTCACATATGGATTATTTGAATAGCTATCTCACAAGTCTTTCTGCTTCAACTTCATCCACATAAATGTTGTTGTTAGGTTTCATCCAGTTGGCTCCAACTCATGGCAAGCTTTTGTACAACAGAACGAAAAAGTGCCCAGTCCTGCACCATCTTCACAATCATTGCGATGCTTGAGCCCATCTTCACAGCCACAGTGTCAATCCATCTCATTGAAGGGCTTCCCATTTTTCACTGAACTCATACTGTACCAAGTATGATATCCTTCTCCAGGGACTGGTCCTTTCTGACAACATGACCACAGTATGAGAGGCAAAGTCTGGTCATTCTTGCTTTTAAGGAGCATTACAGCTGTACTTCCTCCAAGGCAGTTAATTGGTTCTTCTAGCAGTTCATGGTATATGCAATATTCCTCACCCACACCACAGTTCATAGTCATCAATTCTTCTGTAGTCATTTTTATTCATTGTCCAGCTGTCACATGAATATGGGGCTATTGAAAATATCATGGCTTACATCAGGCGCACTTTAGTCTTCAAAGTGACATCTTTGCTACTTAATGTTTCAAAGAATTTCTTGCAGCCAATTTGCCTATTACAATATGTCATTTGATTTCGTGATTGCTGCTTCCATGGGCATTGATTGTGGATCCAAGTAAATTGAAATCCTTGACAACTTCAATCTTATCTCCAATTATCATGATATGGCTTATTGGTCCAGTTGTGAGATATTTGTTTTCTTTATGTTGAGGTGTAATCCATAATGAAGGCTTTGATCTTCATCACTAAGTGCTTCAAGTCTTCTTCAGTTTCACCAAGCAATGTTGTGTCATCTGCATATTGCAGATTGTTATTGAGTCTTCCTTCAGTCTTGATACCATGTTCTTCTTCATAGAGTCCACCTGTTCAGGTTATTTGCTGAGCATATAGATTGAATAAGAACGGTGAAAGGATACAACCTTGACTCACACCTTTCTTTATTTTAAAACATTCAGTATCCCCTTATTCTGTTTGAAAGACTTCCTCTATGTACAGGTTCCTCATGAGCACAATTAAGTGCTCTAAAATTCCTATTCTTTGAAATGTTATCCATAATTTGTTATGACCCACACAGTTGAATGCCTTTGCATAGTCAATAAAATGTAAGTAAACATCTTTCTGGTATTCTTTGCTTTCAGCCATTTGCATCAGCAGTAATACCTCTAGTTCCACACCCCCTTCTAAATCCAGCTTGAATTTCCAGCAATTCCCTGTCAGTATACTGCTACAACTGTATCTGAATTATCTTCAGCAAAATTTTACTTATGTTGGTACTGATATTGTGTGATAATTTCAACATCTTATTGGCCTACCTTTCTTTGGAATGAGCAAAAATGTCAATCCCTTCCAGTTTGTTGGCCAGATTAAATTTCTTGGCATAAATGAGTGAATACTTCCAACACTGTATCCGTTTGTTGATTCATCTCATTGGGTATTCTGCCAATTCCTCAGGCCTGTTTTTTCACTGGTTTATCAGTGCAGCTTGGAATTCTTCCTTCGATAGCATCAATTCTTGATCATATGCTACCTTGTAAAGTGATTGAACACCATCTGATTCTTTTTGGTAGAATGATTCTGTGTATTCCTTACATCTTCTTTCTATGCATCATGCATCGTTCAATATTTTCCCCATATAATCCTTCGATATTACTACTTGAGGCTTGAAATTTTCTTAAGTTTTTGAGAAATGATGAGCATGTTCTTCCTCTTTCATTTTCTAACTCCATGTCTTTGCATATTTTATTGAAATACCTTACTTTGTCCTCTCGAGCTGCCCTTTGAAATCCTCTGTTTAGCTTTTACTTCATCATTTCTTCCATTACCATTAGCTATTACTCTCCATTGAAGAGCAAGTTTCAGAGTCTCTCCTGACATCCATTTTGTTTGTTTCCTCTTTTACTATATTTTCAATGACATTTTGTTTTTTTCATATGTGATATCCTTGTATCATCCCCCAACTTGTCTTTTCTTTGGTCATTGTATAAAAAATATTCTTCAGTTGGTCTCCAAATTCAGATGGGATATAATAAAGATTGCATTTTGCCTCTCAAGGACATGTTTTAATTTCCTTCGGCTTCAACTTCAACTTCCATATGGGCAATTGACAGTCTGTTTCACAGTTGGCACCTGGTCATGTTCTGAATAATGTTATTGAGCTTCTTCATCACTTCTTTCCACAGATGTAGTC